>NC_087212.1:37263954-37316454 GCF_015104395.2 Macrobrachium nipponense
CGAGTCAACGAAGAATTGGAGGATTTTCTACCGTCATGGTCACGCTCTGTTAATTTTTTTTTTCGTTATTTTTCGGATACTTTCGCGATACTTCCAATTTTTCTGACGAATGTTCAAAGAAAGAAAGAACAAGATCACTGGAAGCCTTGGTTAATAGAGCAAACCTCAAAGTTATAAAGATGAACTTTTCATTATCCTTGAAAAGACTGAGATAATGTACTGATGAACTCTTTTCCGTTGCTAGGCTGTAAAGCTTACCGTATGTAGCAATGGGAGTATGTTCCAGTAGCTTTCATCTTGGTTCTTGTGAAAATCATATATGTTCATCCTAATCATTGTATCTTCATCACTAGACCAAAGTCGATTTATAAAAAAATATTAGCTGAACTTCATTTCTCGACAGTAATAACAGTTTTTAATCTACTGATGCCAATCAGTTTAAACATTCAAGTGATAGCTTTTTTATCAGGAACAACTTCCCAAATTGCAATCGTTCTACACACATGACGTTTTATACCTCCGATCATAAACAAAGCCAATCAAAAGTACACTTTTTTTTTAAGCCTCTTGACTCGGGAAAGACTAAAACTATAAAATCGCTAATATCGTCTTAGAAAAAAAAAGCCATTCAGGAAACAATCTCGATGCCCAAGAATGATGAAAAAAGCACACATTGAAATTAAAACTGAAATTAAAACAGAGAAACGTGACATTAATAGTTATTCCGCAAACAATTTCATTTACTCAAATAATCTACCATAGAAATGGGCACTTACAAGATTTATAGGTGTTTACAACCAAGACTCTGTAAGTTGAAAAGGCCCCGATAAGGCATGGTGTTATTTTCAAATATGTGAATTAAACGCGGTTTTTGTCTATGGCATGATGATTTAAAATGCCTTCACGTCATGTTTTATAAATCAAACACCAAGCAAAACTGAATTTTATGCTCCGAAGGTGTTTCACCTATGCTACCAATTTAAAATAGGCTATAAATTTAAAACAGAAAGTAAAATGGACTTTCTACACCGGTTCTTGAAAAATATAATGCAATTGGACACATAAGAAGTCAACAAAACAATTAGGGAATCGCAATGAAAGATGTCAGGTGGAGCCAAAATCTCAATTATGACAAAATACTATTACTGTTGCCATTTAGAATGCTGAAACCCTACAATGCACTAATCAAAAAGACCGATGTCGTGCAATTATCAGCGGCAACAACAGCTAAAAGTTCTAGACAGTTGCACGCAATTGCTCAGCAAAGATATTTCTTTCGACAAAGGCAAGACGGAA
Organism: Macrobrachium nipponense; assembly: GCF_015104395.2. Lineage (NCBI taxonomy): Eukaryota > Metazoa > Arthropoda > Malacostraca > Decapoda > Palaemonidae > Macrobrachium > Macrobrachium nipponense. The sequence continues at coordinate 37,265,251 of NC_087212.1, forward strand.
ACTGCAGCATTCCCACAAGTTCCCCTAGGTAGGACGGAATATTCTTCCCAGTAACATTAACCTGGCCATGGGACCCGTATCAAAATTATGACAAATATATATCGGATTTTGCTATCATGCCCCTTCCCCCCAAAAAATTATTGGTTTCGAGTTAACAACGGGAAGGAAGAAAATATTTTGCGGACTAGCAAGGATTAATTCCTAAGTGAGAGGGGGAAATTAGAACGTGGTTATATAAGGTACAGACGTTGGATAGTCCAGTACAAAGGGACCAAAGTCAATGGACAAAAATGAGAAGGCTGAAAGCAACGCAGATGGGGCCTAATAAGAATAGAATAGAATATATAGAATCTTGGCAAAAGGCCAAGCGCTGGGACCCGTGAGGTCATTCAGCGATGAAACGAAAACTGAGAGTGTAGCAGGAGACAAACCTCGGAGTTGCACTATGTCCCAACCGTCAACATTGTGCCATGTAAGAAACTTCAGGTGATAACAACCCATAAGAAATAGCATGTCGGCGGTATGGCCACGACAAGTCTTTGTCCTAAATGATGCTCGTCAAGTTCGAACTGAACAGTCTCTCACACGAGTCATTTCATAGTCTGTTTTATCTATCTATTTTCCTCTTATTTTTCTTATATGGTTTATTCCTTAGTTTTCTTTTTCCGTACTGGGTTGCAGACTGAATAATGATGATGCTTTAAACCATTTGCAATTACATGGAATGAAACCATGGATAAAATTTTCAAGGCTACCATACAACCAAACCCTGCCTCTAAAACACTTGGGCTACCTCTGCAGAAGGTACTGCATTCATGACTTGATAAAAAAAACCTAGTAATTTAAAGGATACTAGTAAGTAGGTAAAATGCTGCACTGACAAAATCATTATTATACAGCAAAATCATTTGGTAATTTCAGGAATTCTGTCCTTTAAGCAGGAAACTCACGAAATCCCTTGTTTCCCGTAAGAATTATGCATAAATTTAAAGGATTCAGCAATGAATGATTCTCTACGGATTTACGAACCGAACTCTGGGGCTTTCAGTGGATTCGGGGACTCGTTATGTTACAAAAGACAAAACGTGACTATTCATTGAATTGCTAAAAAACTGGAAGTTCAAACTCGACTTAGGAGGATTAAAATCCTCTCGTGAAACTGAATTTAAGGATTAGCTGTGACATTTCAAGACCAAACTTTAAGATTCATTAGAACTTTTTAGCATTTAGATAAAAACTCTTCCGGTGCCCAAACCTACATGCGTGAGACGGAAGGAGATTTTTGGAAGTGAAAGGGCAGCAGAGTCACGAGTGGCACAGAATTCTACAGAGGTCCTTTGGAACTGAAAATGACGTTGGCGAACGATGGTGATACTCCACTACAACACTGACGAAAAATTTTTGGAGCCGTTTCATGACTGAACCAGGTTATTTATTTGTAGTTTTGCTTGTAGGTCAATTTCAGTCTAAGTTTACCTAAGAATACCTGTTTATTTACACGTGCATATGACTGTGTAGTATTACTGCTCCAAATGACCTTCTCGTTTGAGCGCACAAATTAAAAGACGCTTTTAAAGAATACTAATCGATCACTCACTCATTCAGCAGGTACACCTACAGCGAGCCCCAACGCAAAAACAAAATATTGTTTTTGTGTTATCCGCTCTGCTGTATACTGTAGGTGTAAATAAATTCCGATATTTCCATGTAATAATACAATTTATGGGATTCCATGGAGACTGGTATGGCTTTGATACCAGGAACAATTTGCTTTTCAAAGCAAATTCTCACCATTCAAATATCGGTTTCAACAAAGTAGAGTACTTTAAATCTAATACTGGCATCTCTCTCAGTGAACAATTCCCTTGTGAAAATTAATATACATATCAACAGACCCACTAATTATTCTTTATTGAAAGCTATTTGTGAAGTCATAAAAACATACAGTGTATTAACAATTTTAATTGTTATCAGTCACGAAGAAATATTTCATAATGTATAAAGAATTGGAAAAAACAGAATAATTCTTCCTTCAAATCCCATCTTTTCCCGATAAATTCATGTGAATGAAAATGTTAATTGATACAACCATACAATCGAGTAGTAGTATTACAGAGATGACCAGTTAACAGTCAAAATGGGTATGAAGAAACATAGGGTATATATATACGTTATATAATACGTATACATAAATATAATATATAGAGATAGATAGATACATAGATAGATATCTAATATGTGCGTTTCTTTTGTTAATAAGAAGGTCACTGCGGAAAAGCTCTTCCCCTACGCCCCAGGTTAAGTTAGGATGTAGTATACATTAAACTACCACAAGTGACTGGAATGTATATCTTATTTTGCCTTCGCTGATACTGAAGGAAGAGAGAACGATGGATTGAATTTAATTTACTTTTGTCTGAGGGAGATATAAACCATAGGATTATACAAAAGTTCAATGAATAAAGAGATGGAGTCTCAAGGGGAATAAATAGATCCAAAGTTACAAAATTTTTCAAAAGACTACGGCTGAATGCCGTAACCCTGAACATTATGCCTGAAAGATACAAAAACTATCAGCTGAACAGAGAGAGAGAGAGAGAGAGAGAGAGAATTCACGCAAGATGAAAGCCCGGAGAGTTTTTTCCTTCGCCTTTTCTTAAGGACACTGGCATACAAAGCGAGATGGAAATGGAAGGAGGAAATGGAAGAAAAGGCGACGACTGAGGGTGTTTGAAGGAGGAGGAGGAGGAGGAGGTGGAGGGGGAAGAAGAAAGGAGGGTGGGGCGTAGAGAGGAAGCAGCAGCAGCAGAAGAAGAAGAAGAAGAAGAAGACGGAGAAGACGAAGAGGAAGAAGAAGACGACGAAGAAGAAGAGGTCTTAAAAGGGTGGCGTGTGGGCATCGGAGCGGTGAGACCCCGGCAGCCGGAACGCGGGTAAACAACATTTGCAATCTTATAAGCTTCTCACTCGAGGGATATGAACCCGCCCCCTGTCATCTTTCACCCGGAAACATCTCAAGAAAAAACATGACAGGTAGCTGTGTGCCACAATTTTCTCTTGCTGATTTATATGTATCCATAGATGATTTCTAAATTTTACAGCAGGTCACGTAAGTTCACAAACACATACACATTCACAGATACTCACCAGCAGAGAGAGAGAGAGAGAAGAGAGAGAGAGAGAGAGAGAGAGAGAGAGAGAGCCAGTGATGAAAACTAAACCCAAGAGATCATAAGAAAACTTCAATGCCTTTTCCATATCTTACGCAGAGATGAAAGACAGAGTGCCATAGACGCATATTTTCTCTACGTACTTATCCCGCCAGTACGCACATACCTTTATATCTTAATAACTTTGACATGTTTTCGTATTTACGCAAGAACAATATAGCAAAAGAATAGAGGAAGCACTTTATAATTCAAAGTCATGAAAGCTTAACAAAATCATAAGCTGGACATCAATTTAAAACTTAGTGATTGCAGTCGCTTGAATTGCTATAACCCAAGGATATGGTAGTATAAGATCATCCCTAAGGATTCTGACACGGGGATGAAGGCAGAGTATTTCTTCTTCTCGAATTGATATGTATGATCTGAGGTACTAACCCTAATCCGATCATATCTTCAAATAACTTTCTTGTACAATATTCTCCAGTATTTCAAATATGATCATGTATAGCACGCTACTTTGGGGTAAATTTATGAATCACACTAAAAATTCGGTTACTGAAGTTCATTTGACAGAGTAAGAGCTGTTCGACAACCATTGATCAAATTTCTATTGCGTAAGATTGCTTGATACTACCGTCTGCTACTGTAAAAACTAACTACGGAAAACAAGCCTTCAAAAGATGGAACAGATAGACCTATGCCAGAAGGTCTGAAGCCCACGGGCCTCACCACTCCACATCGTGAAGAAACTCTGACAGACCCTGGTACCCCATCGGAGACTACAAGCGCACTGCCATCTTGAATTGTCAATTCAAGATGGCGGTGACAAGCGACTCGGCCTTCAAACAAAGACAGACCATTGCCCACCTCCCATCATGGCAGACATCACGTCTGTCCTCAACTGGTAACGTATCTTCATCAACTTTGATGTGATAAAGGGATGCCTCCAAGTCCCAGTACACCGAGATGATATCCCGAAAACTACAATCATCATGTCTTTTGGAAAATATGCCTTCAATTACTCAAAACTTGACCTCCGGAATTCAAGGGCCATATTCAAGAAGCTGATGATTGACATCCTAAGCAACCTCCTCCTTCTCCATTTGTTATGGTGACAACATACTAATATTTTCCAGAAACTGAGAACAACAATAACCTGTCACGATTATACAGTCCCATCTGTGAGACAATGGCCTATTCATCCCGCTCGACAAATGCGTCACTGGGGTCTCCTAGGTCATCATATATCTCAATGATATGCATCCTCTACCTTCCAAGGTGTCAGCTGTCAAGTCATAGCTAACCCTAAAAACCAGAGAGACTACAAGAATCCATGGGGATGGAAAATTACTACTACGGATTCCTCTTAAACATCGCCAAAACCATGGCCCCACTCTGATGTCCTCAGCAGAAATGCCAAGATATTCCATGGGGCCCCGCTCAACAAGACACTTTTCAAGCAACCAACGAACTGCTGTTGCCACACGCTAGCGTTTTGCAGTCCCAAAGCCGTTCCACCCTCACCACTGATGTAAGCAACATCGCAGCAGGATTTGAGTATGTCAGAAGTGTCTAATTGCTGCTTATATGGCGAAGAGTTCTGAGTTAAATGGTTTGAATTTTCTCTCTACTCCTGTCAGTTTCCGATTGAATAAATAGCGGGATATTGTGGTGCCACCAATGTTTTGCTCTATGACTGAATAAAAAATTGGTAGCATCACAACATCCCTCTTATTTATTCAATTGGAAACTGCTAGGAATCGAGAGAAAATGCAAAGCAATTGACTCAGAACTCATCACCATACGAATAGCAACTTGGTACTTCTGACATACTTAAATCCTCCAAAAACTTGTTCATCCATCAAGACGATTAACATTGAAACACTAACAAAAATGTTCACATGACACAGAGCTAGATAAGATACAAAAAAAGTGGGCAAAGCATTGCACACACAGTGAGACACAAAGGAATTCCAGCCCCCCCCCCCCCCCCCCACCCACCATCAAAAGATTATTTGGCCTTCTCCACAGGGACGTAGTGGGACCCCTACTACCATCCAACGGGCTCGGATATCTTTACAGCTGAAGGCAATCACCGTGACAGAAGTGACAGAGACTGCCTGCACAGAAGCAATAATTGATGGCTGAGTCAGCCGTTTTGACATGCCTAACAACATAGCTACTTCATACTGAGCACCAGCTTACACCACTGCCTCAGCGAGACTACTGGAATTGATTGTACAGTACACTGCACCACAGCATACAACCTAGTTGCAAACGGCATGATTGAAATGAACCACCAATCACTCAAAGCGGTGCTCACCACCGGATGTTATGGACCTGATGGAAGTCCAGTTATTCTATGTACAATCACTAAACAAGAAATTGATGTTCCTCCATTGGAATTGGGGAGGGGGAACTGATTTCTTTTCTGAACCAAGGAGCATCCGCATATTTGTGTTTGCTTAAAGCAAAGCCAACAAGTCTCCCTTAACCCCACCATACTGAGGCCTGTGCCGAGTCACTGAATATAAAAAAATAGCCTTCCCATGCCAGCAAAGATTAGTTATCTGAATTCTGCGGGCAGCTTAAATCGGCCCATCTGAGGGACCCCACCTCAACAAATCACCTTCTACTGATTTAGGCGACAAGGCTCATTGCCAACCACAACAATAATCCAATTCTACATAACAGATTCAGCAGCACGATAAAAACTAAGCAATGAAAAAGGTATAAGAATCCAGTAAAATAATTTGACAGCAAATACATACAAAACCATTCAATAGTACAATACACACATACCAAGGGATTAGTTTGAAAACCAGCCAAAAAGTAAAATTTATATGTATCGAAACAGTAAAATGGTGAACTCTGTTTGCCGCTGCACCTTGATACTGAACGTGTCATTGTCTATCTGGAATCTTTTCCTAACTCGAATCACTGTTTATTGATGTCATCTACTCCACTAACTTCGTATTCTGCACATCAACGTTTAACTGCAGACACTTTCAAATTCTTTATCGTTCCCATCTTCTTATATGTTTTCGTATGTACTAATGCCATTATTTTTGGTGCTGTGTATACAGTTTGTAAATAATTTTCTCTGTTTTCAAGGCATATCTATGTATTTGTCTTTGCCAACATCTCCCGCGACCTAGTTCCATACCAGCACCGAGAGAATACAGCTTATGGTAACTGTGGAATGGTTGCAAAATTTGTCGTCAAAACGACGATTTCTCTCTTGAATGACTGGTAGTGCTATGACAGTGTGACTCTGTACCCTTTCAGTTACATAAACAGTACCCATCTGAGTACAGGTGAGGAGCAGTCACATGTTTTAGTATTATATGCTTACTTACATGATGTAGGCCTAACACAAATCCAAAACTGGAGAACAGTCCACGTGTCGCAGAAACACGCGTTAGTTGCATATATACCTTTTTCTTTGTCTTTTCTGAGGTGGATCAAATCTCGACAATAAATCAATGTACTCAGGGCTTCCCTTGTATGTCTGGTCTGACCTTTACAAAGTGACTTCTGAGGTGAATAACGCAATAGCCTTAGTTTGTGTTATTCCTAACACTGAAATGTCAAAATATATGGTCTGTCAAGATTTACTATGATTGTGAAGTTTATCTGCTGTAGTACTTCTGATGGATTACCTCATTGGACGCTGTGTGCCTACGGCTGATAAAGGTATCTGTAGCTGTATGGAATATGTGGGCATAATAACTACTAAACGACTTGACCAAATATATCCATATAACAATGTTCTATCCCACTGCTCAACCCAATTTTGTTGATATTAGACGCTCAATGATATAAATGCAAGATTACACAAAATATACCGGAACGAAGGGGATCATTGTCACATTTACAGGAACATCAGATTTTTCATTTATAAATCTTAAAAAAATTACAATGATAATGGGCAGATAGCATATCTAAGCACGATTTTACTGGGAAATAATCTAATTTACAGCAACACCACACTATAAAAAAAAGACAGCTGCTACGAGTTTAAGACGAACAAAGTAAGTGTTACATGTTTTGGATAATCTGATTCGGTAATTCTAGGCAATGACTCCGCCCAGACTGCAAGCAACGTTCCCGCGAATAAGGCAGCCACTAGGGATTGGGGCGTCAAATGTATTTCGCCGTGTTTAGTACTAGCCCCTGGGGGTTAATTACAGTCCAAACCTCAAAAATAATGGTAAATTATTCATAAGCAGCCCAAATATTATAGGAAACTGTAATTTCCAAAGAAATGCCCGACGCAGAGTTATTACCTAAATCTAACAAAATGACAAACGTCCAAAATATTACGCGTTCGCCGCCGTGAAATAAGTTCCCTAACCTAACCAATTACCCTAACCACACCTCCATTTGCATATTCCGGGGCGAGTACTGGATAATGTGAATAGTTCCATTTTCGTGTAACATAAACCAATGGTAGACGTACATGTGTTTAAAATACCTAAGAATCACACACACACACACACACACACACACACACACACACACATATATATATATATATATTATATATATATATATATATATATATTATATATATATATATATCAACAAACTTAACCAAGTACATTTACAGGTGCAAGTCCAAAATAATTGGTTTCTATCAAGAGCATCGATTCACAAAACAAATAGGCATTCAAGGTAATCATATAATATGAAAAAAAAAAATAGATACAATAGAAAACTGACGACACTTAAAACTACAATAATAGGATTGCTTTATGTAAGACCATGTGCTAACAATAATTGATGGACCGAAGAGGCATAGCCTAGCAGACGAAAAAAAGAAAAGAAAAAAAACCTTTACCTCGTTTCAACTGGACTGTCGATCTTGCCCCTGTTTCGTCCATTCCTTCAATATTTTAAGTCAAAATAAACTCGAATATTGATCAAGAGCTCTTCACGATATAATCCTGGGAAAAGTCTGTTTCCGATGAGTTCTGTCACATCATGTGGAAAAGGCTATTATATTTGCGTGACATTCCACCGGTAACCATCACTAACTCGCTCGGAAGGTCTTGAAGAATGTAGCTGTGCTCAGTGTTGCCGTTGTATCCGCATAAAGTTTCCGCAAGCGCTTAATTACGTTTTTCAAGCGATACTTGTTTACTTTTGGACTTCTATACGAAAACAAAGAAAACGAAATTCTCACCTTAATCGGTAAACTAAATTATTTAATTTTCTAATTGTGAACAATGTTTCATCCGAGTCTGTCACCGATAAGTGTTATATCTGAATCGATGTGTTCGTCACTATTTGACCATATAATTATGCACTGTTCCTCGGCATCATTATTAACATTTGAGGCTGTGTGTCACATACTATAACACTATTGTCTGCATTGATGTGTCCATCACCATCTGACGATATAATCCATGCCAATGTTCCTCCGTCATCATTATTAACATTTTTAATGGCTGCGTGTCACATAATATAACACTATTGTCTTGCTCATTTTCACTGTTTTTTTTTTTTTTCATCATCAGCTTCGTCTGAAGATAAGTAATCTTCAGGAAAAATGACTTTTAATGTGTAATCATGTGAATCATATGAATCCACTAATTCACTGTCGTCCTGAGTTTCACAAATTTCAACTTCAGTTTCTTCTTTGGAAAATAGCAGTTTTCTGGGGCAAAAAATTCGATATATAATCACGCAATTTGCGGCCACTCAAGTTTTCTTCATTTATAGGCCACCTGCTGTATATGGTCACTATAAAGTATCGAACGGGATAAAACAATGAACTCATATGCATGATAATGAATTGGCGATCTGGGAAGATAGAATACTTAGTCAGCATAATTATGGTTGCCACTTCATCTTTAGGAGTTTTGCAGAAATGCAAGTATATATAATATTACAAGTTTCGTTGTCTACGAAACGTGAGCTCCAAAGATATATTTTTGAAACTCTGGACATTACCTTTGTACAACGCAAATTAATTAAAAGCGAGAAATCTGGCATTGAAAATACGTCGTTGAAAACACTGAGTATCGCACTTGTTTAGCGTACTACCTACTAGCGATAAAAACTGTATTCCCATAGGAGATTGCGGAGGTAATTGATCACTTGTTTACTGCACCTATTCGTAGGATATGATGATCATGAACTTCGCACATAGGGATTTGAACGATTTATATCAATTTCGTTATACTTAAGGTATATTTTACTAATATAAATATATAGTATATATATATATTACATGGTATATACATGCATATATATATATATATATATATATATATATATATATATATATATATATATACCTATATATATAAATATATTATATATATATATATCATATACCATATATACATTTCTATACACGCATATATATGTATATATACACAAAATATAAATATATATATATTGTATATGTATATGTATATGTGTGTGTGTATATATATATACATAGATATATACATATGTATATTTGGTATATATACATATATACATATATATATATGTATATATATATATACATATATATATATATATTATATATATATATATAATATTTATGTCATATATACGAACTATACATATATGTAAATATATGTATATAACTGCCTATATATAATGTCATGTATATATATATATATATATATATATATATATATATATATATTTTGTATATATATATATATGGTGTGTAATTATATGTATATATGTTTTAATATGTATATATATATATGCATATATGTATATATATATATATATAATATATATATATATATATATATATACATATATATAGAGGCACAGCATGACGCCACCCGGGGAAAGTGGAAACAAACCAAGATCCCCTTCCCACCTAGGTATCGGTGATTATGATTAATGTACATCAAATCTGTTAATATATTATAAAAATTATTTCCTATACGATTTTAATTAATTTATATATACTGATACATAAATGCTGTTAAGCTTATTACATGCCCACCCATCCCAGGAAGCGTGGCGGGCCTTGCCCGGCCATCCTGGGACAGTTTGCGGGCCACACCCGCCCATCCCACCCGGGACTCGTGGTGTGCCCTGCCCTCCCGCTGCCGTCCCGGGACGGCCCGCCTCGGGACGGCCCGCCTGTCCTGAACGCTGGCGGGCCCCGCCCACTGTCCCTGGGATTCTTGGCTTAGGCTCCCCCCCACCAGTCCCGGGTACTCTTGGGTGGGCCACACCCACCAGTTCCGGGCCGGGACTCCTGGCGGGCCCTGCCCGCCCGTCCCTGGGATGCGTGGCGGGCTCTGCCCGTCCATCCCGGGACACGTGGAAGGCCTCGCCTGCCCGTCCCAAGATGTGTGGCTGGCCTCGCCCGCCCGTGCCCAGGACGCGTGGCAGGCCCTGCCCGCACGTCCCGGGATGTGTGGCGGGTCTACGCCCGCCCGTTCCCAGGAGACGAGGGGGGTGAGGACCTTGCCGGCCCATCACGGGAAGCGTGGCGGGCCTCGCCCGCCCATCCCAGGATGCATGGCAGGCCTGGCACCCACCGTCCCGGGACGCGTGGCGGGCCTCGCCTGCCCGTCCCAGGACGCGTGGCGGGCCTCGCCCGCCCATTCCAGGACCCGTCGTGGGACGGGTGGCGGGCCTCGCCCGCCTGTCCCAGGACGTGTGGCGGGCCCTGCCCGCCCGTCCCGCGATGTGTGGCGGCCCTCGCCTGCCCGTCCCGCATCGCCCACCCGACCCAGGGTGCTTGGCGGGACCTGCCCGCCTATCCCAGGACGCGTAGCGGGTGCCCTGCCCGCCCATCACAGGACGCAAGGCGGGCTCTTCCCGCCCGTCCCGGGACGCGTGGCGGGCCACACCCGCCCGCCCGTCCCGAGGACGCGTGGTGGGCCTCGCCCGGCCGTCCCGTGATGCTAGGCGGGCCTCGCCCGCCCTTCCCGGGACGCGTGGCAGGCCTCGCCCACCCGTCCCTAGACGCATGGCTGGCCTCGCCCGCGCTATCCTAGGATGCGTGGTGGGCCCCGCCGCAGCCGTCTGGGACGCGTGGTGGGCCTCGCCTGCCTGTCCCAGGATGCATGGCGGGCCTCGCCCGCCTGTCCCCGGACGTGTGGCAGGCCTCGCCTGTCCCGGGCCGCGTAGTGGGCCCTGCCCGCCCGTCCCAGGACGCGTGGTGGGCCTCGCCCGCCCGTCCCGTGATGCTAGGCGGGAATCCTTTCAGTTCTCCTTGGGCTTCTCTGAATCCTTCCAGTTCTCCTGGTGCTTCTCTGAATCCTATGCTTCTTCTCCTGGCACTCTACCAATCCTGTCATTTTCCTCACGCTTCAATCCTCACATCTTCCTTTCCCTTTCAGGAATCAATAAAACTCTTAAGAAAACATTTTAGCATGTTTATTTCCCTGCAACTTCAACTTCCTTTAAGGATCAACATAGCAAACTTATTACAAATAAACATTAAACTTTCCATACAACAAACATTGTCCTCAAATTTTTCACATCTCATCCGTCTTTGTGAGGCCAGCGCCATTTCTTGAAGATTGCGCCATTCCTTGGAGATTCCGCCATTCCTTGAAGACGAACAGCTGCTCCTTCAGTTTCCAGTTGTCTTTCTACCGGCGTCTGTTTTTCCCCTGCACGTTCTTCTGGTTGTAAACCAATTTCTCCTTCGCTCCTAGCAGCTGTCCAACCTCATCTTCAGCTTTTCGTTCCGTTCGCCCTGGACACCGGTCTTCCTCTCTAGCCACCATTTCCTTTCTCTAGAAGGCATGTCAGCTTCCTCCTCTTGAGTTTCGCAGCCTCAACTTCACACTGGAGTCCACACTTTTCCTTCCTGAGGCCTTCCACGTCCTACTGCAGGCTCTCGAACCTGACCTCGACGTCTTTCCTGCCGGATTCGCGCTTTTTGGTCGCGTCCTTTTGTTCCTGGATGAGCCTCGCCATCCACGCCGGTTCTTCGCTTTTTAACTGCCGGTCTTTCTCCTTCTGTCCTACGAGTTCCTCTTGCCTCTCAACCTGGCTGTTTGCCTCTGCCAACCGCACGTTAGTTCCCTTATCCTCTCACATAGGGCATCGTTTCTCTCCCCAATTTCCTTTGTCTTCCATCAGCTGCTGATTTTCATCTGTGATCTTGAGGATCTTGTCTTCCAGCTGCCGATTTTCCCTCTTCTTGGTCGTTCTCCCTCTTCAGGAACAACGTGTCAGCTTCGAGCGAGTAGGCCCTTTCTTGCCAGGCCTGCTGTTGCAACACCTGAGTGATCTGGATCACACGAGTGTGTTCTTCCCTTCCGCCCGCCTTCTGAATCTCTTCATTGTTGTCGAGCCTCTCTTGCAGCTGAAGAATTATCCTGTCCAAGTTCACCTGCGGCTCTCTCTGGCACCGGATGGTGTCTTGCCAAGCCGCAATTCTCTCCTTCAGTTCCTTCTCCTTGGGCTGTTGGACTCCATCAACAGTAGTCAGGAAGAACCGTATTTCGAACAATATCTGGACATACCCAGTTCATATACTCTCCTCTCATTCTTTCTCGATTTTTCGTTGATTTTCTATATTCCACGAGAGATATTTCGATTTATCAAAATATAACAGGGAATATTCTGAAATTTTTTTTAACTCTGCCTTATCTCTTGGTGTTATAAATTGCTGAAATCTCTCTCTCACTCTCAGGGATTTTTTGCAGCACGTATCTTCTTTGTCTGATTCTCTCTCTCTCTCTCTCCATGCAGGATTTTTTGTTAATCTTATCTGTTAAAATAAATTTGGGGATTTTCCTTTATTTACCTTTTTGTCTATAAGAAAAACAATACTACCTACAGGCGGGCAATTGCAACTTAGGGGAAAAATGGCCATTTTTCTAAGCCAAGTTTCATTTTTATTGAATTTTACAGGATAACTAATTAAAGATACAATTCTAAACGAATTAGCCGAAACATCAAGAGAAATATATATATGTATATATATATATATATATATATATATATATATATATATATATCTATATATATATATATATATATATATATATATATATATATATATATATATAATGACTACTCAACCATAAACATTTTAAAAAAAACTATAGGTAAATTTTAAGATTTTGAATGTATATCATATGGATACAAAGAAAACATGAACTGAAATTTAATTATATTACATTTTGTCCTACATAAAAGTGAAAAAAGATATTAAAGGAGTACAATTTTATTAGAACATAACTGGCGTTCGTAAAACTGAAATGCAATATGAAAAGAAAGTAGAAAACACTAACATCCCTATTCCTATTTAAGACGAAAATGACACTAGCCATGAATTAGCGCGACTCTACGCGACGCGTTTAGTGTGAAAGCAACCTTAGTAAGACGTTGCGTATATATTTAATATAATATGCAGGCAGCTTTCTGAACGTCGGAAATATTTGAGACTCCTTGTAACACATTAAAAATGGGATGAAAATATGCAATTCACAATTATCTTATTATTTGAGAACATAGAAATAATAAGAATTGTTTTGAATGAATGCGGTTCAGCGACCATTAATCACCTGGAATCTAAATTCAGTCCCCAATTCAGTAACAGAACAAAAGTAAACACACCTTTCATTAACCACAAAGTCCATTTTCCAGGAATCCATGTTATGTGACTGGAAATTCTTTGTACAATTCTGTGACGGACGGACAATTTGTTTTAAATTGTTTTAAAACTGAAAATTTCACAGAGATGATGAAAATTTGAATTCCATTTTCAAGTGTTCAGTCATTGACTAATCAATTATGTAGTATACTACCGGGTGTTTCAAAATTAGAGCCCCCCCCCCCCACCAAACTCCACAGAACAAATGGAAAGTTATGAAGTTTTCTGCTATAGGCTATCTCCAAGTACATTATCTTCAGTTTCTAATAAGTCATTTTTCATTTTACATTTCTTGTATTTTCAGACTGAGTGACAGAGTTAGATACAGCCATGGCTAACGACTTGGAGGAAATCAGATGGATTGACCAAATCTGGGCTATAACCTTCAAAGAGGCCAGGGATCCTGGCGCATCCTTCATTTCACGTTCCTGGATAGCTAAATACATTAAAAGAGATGAATCCTTTGTTAAAAGAGACTGGAACAAAAATCCATATGACTGTCATCGCGAAAAGAGTGAGAATCTTGTAAGGGCTGAAGTCCTTTCTCAGGAGTCAAAAGACATCATAGCTGAGGCATTGGGTAGACCAAGAAAGTCTTTATGTAAATTGGCGCTTGAACTAGAAACAAAAAGGGGAAGAAGAGAAGTTATAGTGCTGTGTATCATGAGTTGAAAAAATCTGGTATCAAGCCATTCCATGTTACCAGCAAGCCCAACATCACTCAGCAACAGAGAGAAGACCATGCATGGTTTTGTGGTTCATTTCTTAAAGATTGGGATGAAGCTGGCTTACTCCATGTTGTCGCATCAGATGAATTCTTCATACACAGTCAGGAAGCCAAATCATAAAAATGACATCATTTGGGCTGCAAAGTTGGATGATATCGGTAATGACGCGCGCTATCGCCAAGTTGTGAAATTTCCTGAATGTTTGGGAGTTTTTCTCCGTTTCACAGCCAAACAGTTAATGTGGATCATCAAAGAAAAAGGACAGTCATGGAATGGCGAATACTTCAGAGAAACTGTGCTTACTGGTGGAGTATTTCCTTTCCTCAGAGATTCTGAAAATGTGTTATCTGTTGAAGAAATCACATTTTTGCATTATAAGGCACCATGTTTCAAGGCTCTTCAGACACAGGAGCTGCTTCGAAACAGTAGTATCAGATTTCTTCTCGTCAAGTGAATTTCCAGATAGCTCCCCTGACCTTAATGTGTGTGAAAACATTGGTAGTATCTTAAAGGATCGTGTTGAAGCGCGCACAAGTTGTGAAACGTGATGGTATACCAAGCCTCGACGACCTGCGAAGAGAGGTGACCGAAGTGCTCAGGGAAATGGAGTTTGGGTCTCAGCTTTTTTGCGATTTACTGAAATCATACCCCTCAAGAATGCAGGCTGTAGTACAGGCAGATGGAGGCCACACAAAATATCAAATACTCAGAGGAGAAATACCTGTTCTGAATTACTATTGTTTTTGTCCATATCAATTTTAGTTTATGCTGTAGAAGGGGGGGGGGGCCTTTAATTTCGAAACACCCAGCATATATGTTCATACAACCGAGTAACCTACCTACCTATATTGGATATCATTTCTATCGCTATGGAATGCATCCACCTACAATCAGGAGCCTCATAAGGGACTGGCCTAGACATAAAATGCACGGCTGATGTGAATCTACTATAGATTGAACAATGTGCACTACTAATTTTACTTCAACATAAATGTCATAGATGACACGATAATGGATTGGCGATCTGGGAAGATAGAATACTCAGTCCGCATAATTATGGTTGCCACTTCATCTTTACGCGTTTTGCAGAGATGCAGGTATATATAATATTAGAAGTTTCATTGTCTATGAAACGTGCGCTCCAAAGATATATTTTTGAAACTCTGGACATTATCTTTGTACAACGCAAATTAATTAAAAGCGAGAATTCTGTCATTGAAAAGCCTTCGTTGAAAACACTGAGTATCGCACTTGTTTAGCGTACTACCAACTAGCGATAAAAACTGTATTCCCATAGGAGATTGTGGAGGTAATTGATCACTTGTTTACTGCACCTATTCGTAGGATATGATGATCATGAACTTCGCACATAGGGATTTGAACGATTTATATCAATTTCGTTATACTTAAGGTACATTACTAATATATATATATTATATATATATATTATATATATATATATATAACATACATGCATATATATATATATACATATATATACACGCATATATATATGTATATATACACATATATACATGATATATATATATATATATACACATGTACATATATATACATATATGTATATGTTTATATATGTATATATACATATATATACATATATATATATTCTTATGTATATGTATGTATATATATATATACATATACATATATCATATATATATATATATACATATATATACATATACATATATATATATATGTATATATACATATATACAAATACATATACACACATATATATACACATATATGTATATAACTATGATTAAATTAATAATCAACATATACATTTATTACATATTATTATATATTGCTTAGTAATATGTTGCTATATATTATTACACTTACAATTTTATAACCATATATATGTTAATGTATATATACATTTAATTATACATTATACATATAACTAGTTATTAATGCTTATGATAGCATATATACAGAATACATGAATTACACACATTATATTATACACATATATGATATTATATATATACATAACATATATATATATTAATATATATAGTACTCTATATTTATATATTATTCATACATACACATATATATTATATATATATATATATATATATATATATATACATTCATACATATATATATCTATATATACATATTTATATACATTATATTTACATATATTTATATACATGCACTGTATATATATACATACATACATATACATATACCTATATACGTATATATATACATGCATTTATACATATGAGAAGTATTATTTTTTCCTTTCTTATTTGTCCCAGATATATTTACAGATAAGTATGTAATAAGCATAACAGCATTATGTATCAATATATAACTCATCAAATCATATAGGAAATAATTTTATAATATATTAACAGATTTATGTACATCAATCATATCACCGTCATATTCTGATAAGAGTCTTATCTTTTATAATATTGTATTTGAATGAGGAATTGTTTAAAAGTAAAAAAAATATTGCAATTTGCATATGATAAATTTACATGAATGCGCCATGAAGAAAACTGCTGCTGAAAATGCAGATGTGGAATCCGCATCGGCATACAAACTTGGATAGCTGCCCCGTAGAATTGTTATTCCTCATAGCAGGCGAAAATTCCGCACTTCGGCAAAACTGGCTGTGCTTACAAACAATTTTGGTCGAAGATCGTAGACAAGTGACGATCATTCCGGCAATGGAAAGTCATACAAGAAAATTGAGGGGGTATTCGTACACTAAATTTGTTTGAGCTGGAGGATCTCATTTAATTATGCTACTTTTTTTAAAAATAAAATTATATGTATAATACTCGGTAAAGGCAGTAAGCGTATTCGGAAAATTAACTCAAGTCAAAAAGCTTCTTATGGCACAGTGAAATAAAATTGCGTTTTCATGACATATGATTTGTTCCTTTGGTGATAAGACCAGTATATTTTCAAGTGTTGACATTGTTCCAAAAATAATGTAAGTATTGAGCGACACATCATAGTGACTGGACAGCGAAATGAAATACGTTGGCTGAGATAATTAAACAGGATAAATAATAAGCAGCATAATATGAATAGATTAAAAGTTCATTAGAGCGAACGATATTGGATGAAAAACCTGAAATGTTTCCACAACACATATGAACACAAAAATGGAGAGGGGCAGGTATAATTAAGGTACGGAAAAAGGATCAATTGAAGTAATATAACTAAAGAAAGAATAGGAAAAGTGAGACTAGATTAGGAAAGTAAAATGGAAAAGCTAAAGCAACAAATTAAAAAGCAAAGCAGCAGAGGCAAGAGTAGATAACGCAACGCACAAATCGGGGAATTCTGGACTACATAATGAAATATAAATTAATGTCAAAATAAACACAGCCTGGACGCTGACGACTGGGGATGGGAGCGGGTGGGGGTTGGGGGAGGGGAGAGAAGGTGAGGTCCGGCCTCCGGGGTGCTGGAACAGGAAAGAGGAAGGGGGATTTGATGACACTCGTCCCCGTTGTTTACTCCTGGCAATATTGAGCCGAGGGTTTTGGCAGCGAGTTTCACCAATAAAACTCCTGTTTCCAGCTTTTAGCTTCCAAATGCAGCCAGTTGGCACCTACTGCCGATGGATTCACTTTCAAGGGTGCAAGTGTCCACGTCTGGTTTATAGCAGTAATGAAGAGGTTCAGTCCGCACTGGACACGCGGCTACGTTTCGGATGCGCAGTTAACGCAGTCACTTTCGACTGTTCAAAACCAGGTCAACTTTAATTCCTGGATCAAAATTTTGGCTTTGACCTGCCTGGAAAATAATCTTAATCTAGAGATGGGTTTCGATTTTAAGTGGATTTATTGATCGGTACTTGGAAAGTTCGTAAATCAATTGAGTTCGAAGCGTTTCTTACTAACAACAAAGAACGGTCGAGACGGCGTTTAACCTTTTTGAGAAATACACTGAAGATCTGTAATGAGGGAGCCTTGAAATCCGCCAAATTGTCACTGTAAGCACAGGAAAAATTAATAACTGGAAGCATAACTATCCATATTTTAATTCCACATAGTATAGTAAAGCTAGCAACGAGTCCCACTTTTTTCGAATATGATTGTATTTTCACAATCACAGCTGCCAACTTGTCTCCTCTTTGGAATATTATATCTTAACAATCAAAAGCACTTTCCAGTCCAGGCTGCTAATCTGCCTCCTGTTGACGATATTACTGCGTCTTCACAACCATGTCTGCTGCTGAGAATATTACTGCAACTTCACACTTGAGGCTGTATCTTCATAATCAAGTCTGCCAATACGCCTCTTGTTGAGAATATTACTGTATCTTCTCAGTCAAGGCTGCTAAACTGTCTCTTCTTGGGATCCTCTCTATATCTTCCCCATCACAGCTGTTAACCACCATCCCATGGAAGAATATAACTGCACTTACTTTAGAGAAATCGATGTATTTCTCCAGCCATCTCCGGCCAATTTCCTCCGTCCGCTCCTGACGGCAACCAAAAGGAAAAAATATTCAGAAACTTTTTCTTTTAATGCGGTCATTTACCCCAAAGTCTCTGGATACCGTCTTAACCCGATGCTTTCTCAGGCGACGAAGGAGATATCTTATAAGAACAACATCGTATCAAACGGCGGATGTCCTTAATAGAAATTCTTGAAGAGAGGGAGGTTCGAGAATTACCACAAACAAAGAGGATAAAGTATTCAAATTAAACTTTTTCTATTAGTTCAGCAGGAATACGAGAGAGAGAGAGAGAGAGAGAGAGAGAGAGAGAGAGAGAGAGAGACGGCATCACAGATGAAAGGGATCCCGAATGCCATGGATGACGTCATTTGAATATCAAATTAAAACTCGATCCTTAGTTGCCATCAAAGTAAAGAGGCGGCACAAAAGTGTATCTACATAGACTCCCCCAATTTACCCTTATCCTCTTCCCCCTATCACGAACGACCCCCTCCCCCTCCCCTACCCCTCAGGGGGTGGGGTGGAGGGAAACCTCTCTCTCTCTCTCTCTCTCTCTCTCTCTCTCTCTCTCTCTCTCTCTTGCTTGTCTTATCTGTTATCTTGTGACTTTTACGAGGCTTTATAAAACCCCGACCATCATTCCATATGCTTCTCACAGTATGTCTGTCTGATCTGAATAGGCTACTCTTAATTACCTGGAAAGCGTCCGGGAGTCGTATCTGAATTCTGAAACGATATTGGAGCTCGCTCGTTCGCTCTCTCATTGCTTTTTGTAATAACCTCATTTTAGTCATTTCATTTACAGCCGTGGATAAAGTTACTAACATAAAACAATGAATTTAGACAGACGCAACGCAGCTAGCATCCGATTACTAAATATAATTAGAAACGAGTGGGAGTACAATTCACCTTCATTGGAAGTTTTTCTCAGGACAACTCATTAGCATCTCGTAATCCTGTTATCTATTTGAACTCTCATCTTTTATTCGCTCCCACATAAATAAGTAACTTGGTAACAGCCTGTCAACATTCAATTTCTATATTTTCTTCAATACGGATGTCATTGAAGTTTGACTGTAACATGACCTATAAACTTGACGGCGATGGTAATTGAAAGGTGTAACTGAAAGGTGTGCGAAGAAAAATTTAATCATAGTTCAGTAAGTTCACGAAGGATGTCTAAAATTTCTGAGGACGATTTGTACCGAGTGTTTTTACTCGCGGAACAACTGGTGACTGGACAGCAGGGTTACGATTCATGTACCTCAGCATTCATCGCAATACGGCTGCTTATACTATGGCTCCACATCTTCCCTTGAAAACGTAACAACCTGTCAACTCTCAGCAACTGCACTGCAGACTTCTTTTAAGATGATAGTGATTCCGATTATTTGTTCCGTTTCAATGAATGACTGGAGTATCTGCGCTGCCATTATTGTCACTTGTACTTGTCTTAGCCGGTTGGTACTAAGGCCTTCCACAGTACTGGGGTACATACCATCATATTTGCATTTCATCTATTTCTTGTTATATGCTTTCACTCTAAAAAATTTTGACTGCTCTCCAAAAATTACCATCTACACTGTACATCCTCACCTCCGTCAGTGCTGAATCTTAAGTCATCGAGTACTAAGCTTTCACTCAGCTCATATATATTCACCATATAAGCTTTTCCTAATTAGAATTTCTTACACAACTTTTACATAAAAACACCTAATCCAAACAAATTCTTCCTTGACTAAATACACAACACTTTCATTCGTCAATCCATGAGTTGTCTAGCTTACTTTCACATTGAAGTATCTACCATAAACCTTCCAGTGTATGCTAATCAATGTCATGTCTTTATAGCCCTTGCGAGCATAATTATCACCTGCCTCCCTGCAGGAAGGAAAAATGATTCATGTCTCCCGTTCCAATGGAACCTTCCCCTCACTCAGACAAACCTAACTCATAGTGGTCGGCCATCCAAGTAAACTCTAATCACCATGCTGCAGTTTTCACTCTTACCTTCATTAATTCATGGTGCTCTTCTATTCTCCAGTTCTTAACTATACTCTGTTTTTTTTTCATCTGTCCATCCGCCTGTGGTGTTTTTGTATGGTAACACTGCGTCCCGGGCTTTAGATAGTTACACTATTAGTAAGTTTTAGGTAAATAAAAGGATATCTGGGTGTACATTTGCAACTGAAAAGTGATTTAATAATTTACTGTATGCGAATTACACCGTTAATATTCGAAATAGGATGTTATTATAATCGTTGAATGTAAGCTGAATGTAACTATCTAAAGCCCGGGACGCAGTGTTACCATACAAAAACACCACAGGCGGATGGACAGATGGAAAAAAACAGAGTATAGTCTCTCCATCCCCACCCCCAAAATGCTTCCAAACGCACCGTCATGAACATTCTAGGCTAGACATTAATCCCTTCTACTTTCGCGTCCTTCTGTTCTGTTTCTCTCTTACATTTGTCATCCATTCAAAATGCTCTCTCAACCAACACATGAACATTTATTGCCTCTCCCTGTAATGACAAATGCTCCCGGCTGTTCCAGTGGCTCCATCCTTGTCTCCTGTCTCTCACCGGCTGCTCTAGGAACAGCAATATCCTTCAGCTTTTTTAAAATTTGTCATACAATCTTACCACAGGTATTTCATTAATCTTAATAAATTTTTCGTTTCCTTTTATCTTTACTAATCTCCTTTAGAATTTACCTTACATTCACTCCACACATTACATTCAAAATTTAACCGCTTTCTGTTAGGTACCAACACATCAACGCATTATCTTACAAAACTCTATTCCTCATCATTTTCTCATTCACAAATACAGGATACTTAAAATAATTATTTAGAAAAGAGGTATTTCTACGAATTAAGGTCCTTTCAGAACATATTTTCACTAGACCCTCTCCAGCTTCAAAATTCGTGCATCAGTTGGGGACAAGAATATGAACATCCGAGGAACAACTCTGACTATTCGAAATATACTTCTTCGAGCAATATTAGATTAAATCCTACCTAATTTTCTAATTCATTAACTGTGTTTGTTGTCTATGTAATTGTCTAAGTAATTGTGATGAATGGGTAAACTTTGTAAGTAATTTAAAACAAGTGCAGTGCTTTAATGGCTGAAAAACAAATTCGACCTTGTAAGGCGCTGGATCCACAATGAACATAATTATGCCCGCAACTGACGCCGAATCTTTCACGAACATTCCACATACTTACAGTTTCAAGGAATCTTTGACTAATTCTTACAGGATCATACAAAACTGAAGAATTTAAAAGAAGGAGTTTTCCAAAAAGGACTTCGGAGCTTAAGACTTTACGGGAAAGACATTTTTGTTGCGATTTTTTTTCTTATTAATCGGTAGAAGTCTTCGACTATTTTGTATGACTTCCTTTATCTTTAGAGGATATACTTTAATGTATTCATAAGCAACAGAAATCGCAATCAGACGTTACTATTTTAAAAGTGATACCTGGCTATTTACCTAACTAATAGGAAGGTTAGCTTTTGCAAAGTCTTGATTATGGAACATATTTCTATATAGCTTTCAATATTTTCACTAGGAAAAGTATCGGGAGAGGAAAACACGACAGAAAATAACAGTACTGCTAAAAAAGACAAGTTAAAAAAAGGGGAATGGACGCAGTGAAGGTTAATTCCACACTAAATAAATAGAAAAATATTTTTTCAGACATTTGTGTAATCGACGCATTGTTGGTTGGATGTTGGGGCAGATACGCCGAATTCTGAGAACTAAAAACAAAAAAGTTCGCGGGTTAACTTTTTTTTTTTTTTATACTATTCTGCTATTCCACGGGAAAAAGTGTCATCCTGTGATGGAAATTTTTGTTAGGGTATATCGTACGAATGAAATATTTTACATAAACAAAATAAATATGAATGGGTCCCTGGCATGCACGGCAGGCGCCTACTGCCGGCAGATGGCTCTCTCCCACGCGCCTAGGCAGCAGGGCTCTTCGACCCCCAGGGGTCCCCGGGTGGAATGCCCCTGCCGTGCGTTTCTTATTTATTTTTCAATATGCGTATACATATGCATAGCTGTATATGTCTGTGTGCATCGGTGTTTTAACTCCCTCTCCGCCCCATCCCTTGAAAAAAAATGTGTATATGAATGTTTGAGCTTGATTTTCAAATGTACGATTTGTGCTGCATCGGATCTACAGGGGCGTCTTTCCGAAGGATTGGTCGCTCGGTCGCTCGCTGGCGCTGAATCGCGGTCGCAGTTTCTCTTCACTGAAATACCTGAAAATATTTATCCGGAAAAGAAAAGTTTTCTTACTGTCCAGCACAACTGTAAACATATATAGATATTAAAAGAGGAATTCTTATCATAACAGACCCCAGAGGAATTACGGAAGCGAGAATAGTGGAAATATTTAAGTAACTATGTTCATAAAGATATTAATTCCGTGTAGGAAGGAAGCGCTTAAAGAAGTACGAACTTCTTTATCATCATGGTCAGTATATCCTGAATCGAATCGCTTTACATGCTTTTTTTCCTGTAGTGTTCTAGCATCTTCTTCGAAGCGGTGGAAGGGAATACTGTATACAGTAAAGAAATAATTACGTAAGGAATTCAACTAATATTGCTCGAAAAGTACATATCGACATATTCCTTTCTTTTAATCATTATCTTACTTTATTAATGAAGTTTATGAAATTTACTCGACTCTATTTTTTCGGACCTAAATCGTTTGAATCACCATTATGGATGTAATGCACGATTAATTTGTGACTATCTTTCCTATCTTAATGGCATTTGTTTATTTTCTCTGCAGGAATAATCTTCCGCCGCTCTAGACATCTAGGTATAGACAGAGTCTGTATTGATGTTCTGCTCGCCAAAAACTTCTTGCTTCTTATCTCATTACTTTATGTATTATTGGCAAGGAACGTCAGCTTCCTTCCCCACTTATACTTGTGTTCCTCAGGGTTACGTTTCTTTATCAGCGATCTTTCTTCTATCCATACTTTTTCCTTATGATTCAACGTCCACTCAATCTTCAATTGCCATCTATTGATCCCACTCTTCTGAGTCGATCGGAAAGGGGATCTGTAACTTAATTCAATTTCAGTACCTTCAAGACAAAGCTTCTCCTAATCTCCCTGTCTTCTATAACGTCCAATTCTGAGATTATTTCTGATGCAAGTTAAATGAACTGCTCATTTCTTTTCATAGTTTTCCAACAGCCGTTTCTGTCTCTGTAAAATTGGGTGTATTATTATCAAGATTTTGTATTAGACCTATTTGTCACTCTTTAGAGCACTTTTGTCTCATCTCTAACTCCTCTTCCTCTGTTGAGTTTAGGGCAAGACTTCTACCTCCTCTCCCGTTCCCTTTATTAAATCCGACGGGCCACCTTTTCTCACTTTTACTTAGTGGAAATCTCTTTAGAATTTCCTTCTGCTGTCAAATGTTATTATAACTTCCTTGCTTTCAAGTTGAGTGATTCTCTCTCTCTCTCTCTCTCTCTCTCTCTCTCTCTCTCTCTCTCTCTCTCTCATATATATATATATATATATATATATATATATATATATATATATATATATATATACATACATATAAAACACCCCTTTGGAAGGAATGGTGTGAGAAACGTCCAGCTTTTCTTTTTCTCAAAGGGTTTTTGGGGATGAGGTTGCTATCCCTACGCCAATTTTTCTTGATCCCAGCAGGTGATGGTACCCCATTGCAGCTGGGAGGACTGGCTAGCAGTAGGATGAAAGCCATGCACAGACCTACCAATGGTGAGCCAGTGCTGTACCACTTTGTCCGATTGTACTAGTGTTGTCTAAAAGGAAAAAATAATTTAGTTTCTATGGTAGTCAGATGGAATATCGAACCACTAAAATAACTGGATATTTACTACAAGTTTAACCTGCTGAAAACGTTTTATCATTTAACCGGAAGAAAATTTCACTTTTCACTAGAAAGTCTGATATCAGTTCGCATAAGTTTACCAGCACATAAAGTGGAAGATAACTTTTACATTTTTATACATTCAACCTTCCTAATAATTTACATTATTATACATTCAACCTTCCTGATAATTTACATTATTATACATTCAACCTTCCTGATAATATATATTTTATTGTAATTTCTCTTACCTTTTCAGTCACATGATTTATCGTTTATCGGACACAATTACAGATGTGATACTCGTGTCTCGAAAACTCGTGTCTCGAAAAAAAGGGTTTTTTGGCAAGAAAATAATCTCAGGCAGAGAGAGAGAGAGAGAGAGAGAGAGAGAGAGAGAGAGAGAGAGAGAGAGAGAGAACGCCACCAGAGCGAACAGCTCCCCAGACGAACCGACAATACCAACAGCAAGATCATCCTATATCCCTGAAAAATATGTCCTGGACGGGTCTGAGAAAAGTCACCAATCGAATGACGTCGTGATGTCCAATTAAGACATCAAAAGTACCAAAGCCCGGCTCATCCCTGAACGACCGGCCGACGTGGAAAATCCAATTTCTCTAATTTCCATTTTTATTTCGGAACCCGAGACATCAAGGCAAGGAGCAATGAAAATGGAACAGTGAGTCGCAGTCAGCCAAACGGTAAAAATGTCTGGCATTTGCTCCCGCATTTTGTTTCCTCTGGAACCAACCCCCTTCCCTTCCCTTCCCTTCCCTTCCAACACCGCCACCACCACAATTCCTGACTCACTCTTCCCCCTGCACTTGTTGGAAGAGGCAGGTCCTCAGAAGCTGGGGCGCGGAAATATATATATATATATATATATATATATATATATATATATATATATATATATATATATATATATATCATTAAGCTACTGGACAAGGCTGACACTTAAGTGTAGGACACTTTCACAGTAAGACCTACTTCAAATAATCAGAAATCTTGGTCTACATCTCCTCCCTTCCAAAACTCAACAGCCTATCCCCGCCCATCCACTACACATGACTTAACTACCTTAAAATATTATAATGTGTCCTTTTCTCTTTATCACAATGCTATGTTGCTACATTTATTATTTTGCCAACCCTTTCTTTATATGTCTCACATATAGTTATCACAAGTCATTCAAAAGCGCTTTTTTGCTATTCGCATTCAACATCTGCTGTTCACTTCAATAAAGAAGAATAGTCTCAACAAACACTCAATATATCCCAACTTCTACTCCAGAAACACTCATCTTGACTCTTTTTTTTTCTGGGTTCTGACTACCCTTTTTGATTCGCTTATTCTGAGATTTTATCAACCGCTATTTTACTTCAAAATAACTATCGAAATAAACGGATTACTATCACTTAATTAGCAAAAATACTAAAGTTACTCTTTTCAACTTTCACTTTCAACATACTCCTCTTATAAACAGTAAGACACTTTCAGCATTATACACACAAACACACACACACACACACACACAAACACACACACACACACACACACATATATATATATATATATATATATATATATAGTATATATATATATATATATATATATATATATATACATATATACATATAATACATACATATCATATATATATATATATATATATATATATATATATATATATATATATATGTACATGTGCGTGTGATTTTTTGTGGGAGATTCTACAATAATGAAAAAGCAGGCGACAATCCACTTTTCAAAACAGACCTGAAAGAATACATTCAATACATAATTACCACCTAATCTACACTAAAAAAATGTAAACATGTTGATAAGTGTAATAATGATTGGCCCCTTTTTATTCAGAACACAATTCTTCCTCCCTTTCATTCCGTAACCTCACAAGAGGGCTGAAGGTGATTAGACACAGAATTGTTTGTTTAAGACATTACAAATAATAATTTCAATTCTGTATTTCATTTCGTTAAGCTTTAATTACTCCTCAGATGTTTAACTGTTCCTCTAACATCAGTGATAAATCTTGAACTGTTTTTACTTTTCCTTCCGTTTGCTCTTGGATTTGATTTCAATCTCATTTGGATGCCTTATATCTATCTACGTGTTCTGCACATAGCACAGTCGGTTAAGATAACTTTTTCTTCTCTACAAAAGGCAAAATGTCTAGTGATTTTGTTCTTTCGAGAGACCTCACTGAAAGCAATTTAAAAGGTTTTCTTGTCTACGATAAGAATGCTTAGACCATCCGGGTTCACAATGGTATTACATTAAATAAAAAGTATTCTGCTGTTATAATGATATTAATGCGTATTGATACGTCCTCAGTTATGTATATATACAAACAGACACACACACACACACACACACACACACACCACACACATATATATATATATATATATATATATATATATATATATATATATATATATTATTATATACATAATTGTGTGGGTGTATGTAAATGTCTGTATGTATATACCTACATTTAAACCAGAGAGAAGAACATTTCCCAAATAAACTGTGAAACCCTTTTTTTTTCTTATTAATATCAATAATTCGCACGACTGGAAAAAAAAGTAAAGAGAAATGGAAACAATATCAAGAGATATAATACTAAGAGTATAGACTAAAAATGTGATACGTGTAAATTTCAGGTCTGAAGAAAATGCTCCAGAAAAGCGGAGGGGTCAGGCAACCTACCAGCCGTTGCCTCATGCATATGGATAATAGCCACATGGACCCCCGCCTTCCTTCCCCTCCCTTCTCCCCTACCCCCACCCCTCGCCCTCCCCTCGCCCTCGAGCCCGCTTGCGCGCTCCCTACTGTGTGCGTGTGTGTATGTGTGTGTGTGCGTGTACGTGTGTGCGTGTTTATATGGGTATTCAGCCTTTGTGTTTTGTTTTATACACTTGTTTCTCAGTTTTGGTCGGAGTGTTTTTCACCAATTGGCTTTCAGGTGTAGAGTGCACGCGTCAATTTTATTTGCCATTGTTCGGGTTTTCTAACTTCGGTCGCTTCAATTTACGCGGACCAGATGTTCACGCAAGATTCTCCTTGGCACTTTTAACTGTGCAGAAAGAGCCTTTCATTTTGTAGCTTTTGAACCTGGTTATTCATTCATTCATTCATTCATTCATTCATTCATCAAGGCATGTGTACATTTTCAAGATACCGTATTGGATGGTAAAATCATGGTGCATTTCTTCTGCATTTGTTCCCTTCTTTCCCGTGTGTGTGTGTGTGTGTGTGTGTTCACATGTGTTCCTTGGCGTTTTCTATTCGGCTTCAGTGTCGCCTCATCCCTGTCTGATAGCACACACACATACGCACATACAAACACACACACATATATATATATATATATATATATATATATATATATATATATATATATATATATATATATATATATATATATGTATGTAAAGATATATGCCACGAAGGAGTATCTGCGAGACCTTTCGACGTTAAACGCCCTTTACTGAGCAGAAACTCTGAGTTTCTGCTTAGTAAAGGACGTTTAACGTCCAAAGGTCTCGCAGATACTCCTTCGTTTATTTTTCCTTCGTGGCATATATCTTTATTTATGGATTTACCACGTTCCTAACTTTCGTGATTCAGTTATACATATATGTATGTGTTTACATTGTTGGCATATATACATTTAACGCCTTTACCCTTAACGAAGGGAGACAGCTTTTAACACCTACTTCAGAGTGGCGCCGGAAGGATTCAGCCTTCAGGTTTCCTAGCAAGTATTTTGAGTGAGGTTGTTAGCCCCAAGCCTTTTTTTCCATTACTTTAAGAAAATGCTGGCGACCATTTACAGTTGGGTGGACACGTGAGCGATAATCTTGGAGAGAATTTGGTCCAAACAATTGTTAGCAAAGCACTGTTATACGTAATATATCTAATATATTATATATATTATATATATAGATATATATTATAATATATATATATATATATACATATATACATATATTATATGAATATATACATAGATGTATGATCTGGATATATATGTTTATATATAAGATTCATATAGATATTCTATATAATATATATATATATATATATATATATATATATATATATATATATATATATATATATATATATATATATATATATTTACAGAGAGAGAGAAAGAGAGATTATATATATACTCTTTAATTATTAATTCCATAATTTTTTAATAGGTTGTCAGCTGAAAACCTTCGGACGCAAATTTTGTGAATGAAATGGGAAAGTCTTCCATTATAACATGATCTGAACATCGACAACCAACGGAGCAAGTCTAGTACTTTTACTGCATTCTTGAATGTATAAAAGATATTTGCTGAAAAATATGAAAACAAGGGAATCGAGTGAACGGTTCATTGCATATACGTAAATACACATATACATAATAGAGAGAGAGAGAGACACACACACACACACTTATATATGTGTCATATCACATTACCGTGATTCATATAAATATATTTGTAGCTCGATGTATATATATGTAGTATATATATACAGAGAGAGAGAGAGCAAGCAATTAAACAAATGACAGAAAAAGTTCAGGTCACCAATTCATCGCAAACAATAACTTGAGAAGGAGTGGCTGCGAATTGCCTCGCAGAATCTTTCTGGCTTAATAACAAAGCCTTCCTCTCCGTCGGCCTCGTACGAAGGAAGCAGCAGTACTTGTTCCCTAAACACGAAATATTAAATCTCTATAAAACCTAACATGAGGCCAATACAGCAGTGGTCCCGGTATCCATACGACTCATGTCAAATGTCCATTGGACGATAAAAAATTGGCCCAAAAAAGTTTTTTTTGGTGGGGTGGATCAACAATAGAACCATATAAAAAAGAAGAAATGCAACAAGCGAGGAATAAAAATGTATATATTGCTCTTGAATTTGGCACAAAGGAAAAATAAATAAAAAGGACAAACAGGAAAGGGATTGTAGTCAGACTCATGTTGGACGTTGCCAAGGTATGATGCTTCGCCTCAGGCCAACATTTGTCTGTATAAATTCGGGGGCGTTGCACAGACTCATTCACGTTACGTTATTACTCATGTTTCATCATGCAAATTTTGCATAGAAAAAAAAAGACTCTAAATAATGATCTTTAATTGACTGTTTTCAATCTTCAGGGGAAAAAATACGTTCTTCCTACCAGACACTTTTTTTTTTTTTATTTAAACTACTATTCACTCAGACTGAACGTTTTGGTGGCACATGGAAGTCAAAACTTTAGTCAGATATTATGGTGTGATTCACTCGTATATTTAAGGGAAAAGAGAACTTGGCATGGACAGATAATGAAATCGAATTCACTGTATTTTGTATACAGACACACACACACCCAAGAACACAGCATGCGACTGAATATTGGGGTTGGTTACCAGGATAGTGGGATATGATAAGGATTTTTTCTGGCCATAACTAGTGTACTCTTACCATAAGAAACTACATCTATATGCAAGAGAATCAAGGTGGAAATTCCCAACCCTAAGGACGTTAAGTACCGTCCCGAAACTTAGAGAGGGGTTGAGCGACGGAAAATTCACAAACAAGTAAATAAACCTGAGAGTAATAGTGTCGGTCATGTTTGCATAGCGGGGATGTCAAAGTTCAGGCACAACGACCCTCAAAAAGTCATGCAGAGCCTTAATAAAAAAAAATGACATAATAGCAAGTGCAAAACTTGAAATTTTTAAACTAAAAATGTTATCATGATAGGAAGACAAATAAAACTGTGAAAAAATAAAATAAAAATGATAATTACGATTCTCTTTAAAGTAAAATATTTTCCAGATACTCTAGAATGCCGGGAAACAATGTGTCTATTTTCCCCTTTCTCTCCACATTATTTAGAAATGATCTATTGCATTTAATTCTGCGTTTAAAACATCTAGTGCAAATCTGGGCTTTACCTTTGTCAGGGACCAATAAATCTCCCCTCTTTTGCAAGGACAATCTTCCTACGTTTTCTATATTCTGTAAAAATTTTGTCAAGTTTTGTAACTGACTATAAATGATTATCTTTATGTGCAGACACAATGCATTTAAAATTGCTCAAAAATTGTTGATAGCTATTTACGCGCTATAACCGTTTTCTATTTTTCCTTAATTTGCCTACCTTAATTCATACCATGAATAAATATCGTTTGTTTTCTCTGTCTTTGTCCCAATCTTCTTGGAAAATTCGGTGTATCCTTTACTGTAAGGCTGCATTCTCGTCTCAGTATTGATCCTATTGACCCTGGGGACGGTACCTATCGTCCAGAGGCTCAGACCAAGGTACATTTATTCTGCATACCCAACACAATTGGGCCAGTGACAAGGGAACCTGAACCTAGCCTGCCGATGAATTTATTTCCTATAAATTGTCGTGTTGTAAAGAGATGACTCATATTTTCATTCCTGCCTCCATTGCTAAGAAAAAGCATTTATGGATCTCAGAGGCTAATTAACAGGAAGTAGAGCCCCTCTACTGAATATTTCTTAAGTTCAGGAATGCAGGCACAAGTTACTGTTTACTTGAAGTTCTGTAATTTCTACTGACCTGTCTTTCAAGAAACTGGTCTATCGGTTTCTTTGGCCCAATGCATCATTATATTCACCCCTTCGTCTCATTTTTCTTTGGTGTTGGCACTGATGAAGACTTGAAGTGACGGCCCCTTTAGTAGTTTCCAATTTGAAAAAGAAGTACGTTCAACGAAGTTAATTTTTTGATACAATGTACTTCCTGCTAGGACTAGCCATTGTGTGGTTTTGTCTGTTCGATGCTCTTCATTAAAATTTGACTAACATGAAATGCTAAAATGATATTATAAAATGCACCTGGTAAAATACATGGATCAATGGATGGAATAATATATGGAATCTGGAGTAGAAATTGAGGAACTGAGGCCAAAAGAGCCATTCAGACAACCACTGTTAAAACCTGCAGACAAATAATACAAATTGGTCTCTGGACATCAGGTATCCTTATGTCCGAACTTAGCATTCAATTGGATTATTGACGTCACTCGTCAAGGTTTCATGCTAAATATTCCAGAGGAGAGAGAGGCAGCAAAAGCTACGGGCTCCGAAGCTCATTACAATTCCATGATATGAAAACGCTGAATGCTAGAATGGTAATGCACCGAGGAACAATAAGATCATTTTTTCGTCTCCTATCAATAACGTCCTGGGTTCAGCAACCCATTTTCTTAATTTCCTTCGCTGCTGAGATTCAAGTAATTTGAATCGCACTTGAAGAAAGAAAATGACACGTTTGCTTTACAAGGCCGGAAGAAATTGAACTGATTCCTCCCAACAATATTAGTTTCCGTAACAAAGGATTTAACGTTTGATGAGAATGTAATATACAAAAGTGATTTACTGATAGTTTGCCTTTAACAGGAAACCTAATACATTCAGTAGCTTTGTTTGCCTTGTATCTTGCTTGAAAATGACTTAAACACCGTTGAGTATTTATTATTAAATCTATCAGCCCTATTCCTATCACAGCTACGATAAGTATAGTTTGTGATTACAATCTGCTATATTTTGAAAATAGTTCTGCATTTAGTTAAGATAATGTATTAGCCGGAATTCTGGTTCTCACAGTTCTTTTGGGATAAGGTTGTTAGACTCGTGCCCATTTTCACTCAGGCTGTGAATATCACAACCTACTAAGTACCTAATTAACAGTTTAGGTCAACAGAGGTTATACAACAGATTTATAAAGCTGACTACCACCCGTCCACCTTCGACGGAATCGAATCTGAGTCCTCATATATATATATATATATATATATATATATATATATATATATATATATATATATATATATATATATATATATATATATATATATATATAATGTGTGTGTGTGTATGTGTGTGTATGTATAAATTTTTTGCCTCTCTCCATATTGCCAGAGAATTTTTCTTCTACTTTATTTTTTTGTCTTGACTAAACAGTCCCCCTCCTCCCATACCTCACGGGGTGGTTCAAGCTCCTAAACATTATTGACGATGAAATGAAATGGGAAGTTTACAGGGAGCGTCACTCACTAGTGGCCAATAAATTAACTATGACGGGGGTGATATTGTTAGCACAGAGGGGACGAAAAGTCGTTTATATTGTGAGATCCCGACTTCATAGCGGCGGCGTCGGCTCCTCTACGGTTCATTTGGATCCGCTCTTTTGCCGCTGATGGATCATACCCCCACTCACGTCAAACTCAACCTACAACCCCACCTCCTAAACCCCGGGTCCCCCTTTCCCCTCTGGGTTTTCCTCCCAACCCACTTTTCAAAACTCAGCCCTCTCCCCTTCTCCCTCTTTCGCTGATAGGTAGAGGCTCCAACAGCTTCTGCAGTTTGGTGCCAAAGAATCTTCTTCTTTCTCCTCCTCTTCTTCTTCTTCTTCTTCTTCTTCAGAACGCATAACCGGAACTTGGACTCGCTGTAGGGAATTGGAAAAGCGTTAACCAATGGAACGCAAATCTGTCAATGTGACTTCGGGAAACATTCATTAGGCAGTATACTTCGTGCAACTGGAAACATAATGCCTTGTCTTTGCTGCCCAGACAGCAGGTGATTGATTGTTATAAAAACTGAGGGGAGAGGAGGAGGAGGAGGAGGAGGAGGAGGAGGGAGGTCTTCATTGTGTCGCTCACATCCACACCGTTATATCAAGACCAACTGCAGTTACCCATTATTGGACTCCGCCCACCGTATGCCAGCCAGCACGGGTGTCTCACCAGCGGACACAGGGGTGTTGGTGGTCAAAAATGACGTGGATAGGACGACAGATCGAGCTCACACTGCGATATACTATATTGGGAGTCAGTAAGAATCAGAGAGAGTAAAGCTGTCCATACGAAAGTTTCATCAAAACGAGCCAAGGACAGCGAGTTCTGCAACTGTTTCAGTTTTCATTTCTATGAATAAAAATATAATTTCGTCCTTTATTCTTCTGACATATAATCCGTAGTATATTATACAGATGATATTTTGACAATATGAAATATAGGGCACCACAACAAACATGAAAAAGAGGAAGTCCAGCCCTCTTTTCAACTTTCCCCTCCAACCCTGGAACTTCGTCCTCTTTTGTGATCTCAGTGCGGTATGTATAGCTGCCGAGGCAAAATTCGGTGGTGGGTCATATATAAGCTTGATTCTGTTATGCTTGTGAATGCAACAAATGAATGAAAGAAGTGCAATATTTCGACGCCTCAATGCGCATAAACAATATAGCAGTACATAATACGGGCACCCCTCTCCTATACACGTTAGGACATTCAATTCACCAGCGAAAGGGACAGTGAATTGCGCATCTGGTAGTTGTTAACTGGTGTCGGTTTCCAGTAGCTGTTGGAAAAGGTGCAGGGTTGCGACCTCACTACTTCTGTACATGAATTATTTAATTACATACAGAGACCGTTCACGATCCGCAAAATCAACACTAGCAGTTTTAGAAACTAGTGCTAACGAACCATTTTAAAAATTTTCCAAAAACTGAAGAAAATAAGGGCCTAAATTTCACTTGCACATAAATTTCTCTCTGTCTAATACATACATACATACATACATGCACACACACATATATAGTGTACATAGAGAGAGAGAGAGAGAGAGAGAGAGAGAGAGAGATTAATTACTTATTACAACCCCCCCAAAAAAGAACGA
Source organism: Macrobrachium nipponense (assembly GCF_015104395.2). Taxonomy (NCBI): domain Eukaryota; kingdom Metazoa; phylum Arthropoda; class Malacostraca; order Decapoda; family Palaemonidae; genus Macrobrachium; species Macrobrachium nipponense. The sequence goes on from NC_087212.1 coordinate 37,299,850, forward strand.
AAATATACAGACACACGAGTAATCATAAATATATTCTGTGTGTGAGTGTGTGTGTGTCTCCCTCCCTTTATACATAATATATATATATATATGTATATATATATATATATATATATATATATATATATGTATATATCTATATCTATATATATATAGACCATAAGCATCACCTGTTATTACCTCACCATGTTGTTATCGCCATTTGTAGGAATAATACGTACAATTCCCTTTTATATCAACATCCTCCCAAATAACTGACGTTGTCGTCGGTCGCTTCAGGAAGCTCGCTCTACAATGAAAATCTCGGGTTCCGAAAAATCGCCAACAATCTTAATTGGTCCTTCGAACTTCAAGCTCCTTTTTAGTCTCTCTCTCTCTCTCTCTCTCTCTCTCTCTCTCTAACACTTCCGTCACGAGACACGTCACTTCCATCACCAATATTCATCATGCAGGTAGAACGACCATTATATCTCTTTTTTTTTTTTTTTTTTTGATTAAATGTTACGACGGTAAATCGCTGTCAGGCTAGGCTATGAGTTATATTCTGCCCTGAACGGATTAGTTCATTATACATGGTAAGTCAGTTCCTTAGGTCTGTTCTATTATTTTGTTGGTAACGGCCAGCTTTGTCTGTCCGAGAACCAAATGACCACTACAGAGAGACATACACACACACATATATATAAACACACACACAACACACACACACACACACACACACATATATATATATATATATATATATATATATATATATATATATATAATTATACATACATACATACATACGTATATACGTATGAATATGTTTATATGTATTTATATTATATATATATATATATATATATATATATATATATATATATATATATATATATAACGGTATTTGACTATGTGATTTTGAAAGGTTAATGCCATTTAATACTTGCTTAAAGAAATGCTTGGTTAATAATAATAATAATAATAATAATAATAATAATAATAATAATAATAATAATAATAATAATAATAATAATAATAATAATATGCAGGAGCAAGATTAGTAACAGAACTGATGGGGATTCGAACACCGACACCACCAGCACAACCAACCCAACAGAAACCAAAACAGCAACCTCCTTGGAAAAGGCGCCTGGAAAAGCAAATCATGGTGATGAGATCGGACTTGAGTAAACTGAAAGAGATGACAGAAAAAAGGCTAAGAAGCAAGAAAACAAGGGAGGAACTGAACGAGAAATACAAAGTACAAGAGAGGGGACTAAACAACAACACAATAAAAGATGTAAAACAGAGGCTTAAGGCCAAAGCACATAAGATCCAACGGTACATGAACAGGAATAAGGGATACCAAGAGAACAAACTATTCGGAACCAACCAGAAAAGACTATACAGCCAACTAAGAGGGGAAGACAACCACCAAGAAATTCCTGAAGCCGAACCAAGTAAGAGACTCTGGGAAAACATATGGAGCAATCCGGTATCACACAACAAACATGCAACATGGCTCCAGAATTCAAGGAGAAGAAACACAGGGAGAACCAAACAAAGATTCACAGAGATCACGACAGACAGTCAGACACCAACTAAAGAAAATGCCAAACTGGAAAGCCCCAGGTCCCGATGAAGTCCATGGATACTGGCTCAAAAATTTTCAAGGCCCTACACCCACGAATAGCAGAACAACTCCAGCATTGTATCTCAAGTCACCATGCACCCAAATGGATGACCACAGGAAGAACATCCTTAGTACAAAATGACAAGAGTAAGGGAAATATAGCCAGTAACTACAGGCCTATCACCTGCCTACCAATAATGTGGAAGTTACTAACAGGTATCATCAGTGAAAGGCTGTACAACTACCTAGAGGAGACAAACACCATCCCCCACCAACAGAAAGGCTGCAGAAGGAAGTGTAGGGGCACAAAAGACCAGCTCCTGATAGACAAAATGGTAATGAAGAACAGTAGGAGAAGGAAAACCAACCTAAGCATGGCATGGATAGACTATAAGAAAGCCTTCGACATGATACCACACACATGGCTAATAGAATGCCTGAAAATATATGGGGCAAAGGAAAACACCATCAGCTCCTCAAAAATACAATGCGCAACTGGAATACAATACTTACAAGCTCTGGAATAAGACTAGCAGAGGTTAATATCAGGAGAGAGATCTTCCAGGGCGACTCACTGTCCCCACTACTCTTCGTAGTAGCCATGATTCCCATGACAAAAGTACTACAGAAGATGGATGCCGGGTACCAACTCGAGAAAAGAGGCAACAGAATCAACCATCTGATGTTCATGGACGACATCAAGCTGTATGGTAAGAGCATCAAGGAAATAGATACCCTAATCCAGACTGTAAGGATTGTATCTGGGGACATCAGGATGGAGTTTGGAATAAAAAAATGCGCCTTAGTCAACATACAAAAGGGCAAAGTAACGAGAACTGAAGGAATAAAGCTACCAGATGGGAGCAACATCAAACACATAGATGAGGCTGGATACAAATACCTGGGAATAATGGAAGGAGGGGATATAAAACACCAAGAGATGAAGGACACGATCAAGAAAGAATATATGCAGAGACTCAAGGCGATACTCAAGTCAAAACTCAACGCCGGAAATATGATAAAAGCCATAAACACATGGGCAGTGCCAGTAATCAGATACAGCACAGGAATAGTGGAATGGACGAAGGCAGAACTCCGCAGCATAGATCAGAAAACGAGGAAACATATGACAATACACAAAGCACTACACCCAAGAGCAAATACGGACAGACTATACATAACACGAAAGGAAGGAGGGAGAGGACTACTAAGTATAGAGGACTGCGTCAACATCGAGAACAGAGCACTGGGGCAATATCTGAAAACCAGTGAAGATGAGTGGCTAAAGAGTGCATGGGAAGAAGGACTAATAAAAGTAGACGAAGACCCACAAACATACAGAGACAGGAGAATGACAAACAGAACAGAGGAGTGGCACAACAAACCAATGCACGGACAATACATGAGACAGACTAAAGAACTAGCCAGCGATGACACATGGCAATGGCTACAGAGGGGAGAGCTAAAGAAGGAAACTGAAGGAATGATAACAGCGGCACAAGATCAGGCCCTAAGAACCAGATATGTTCAAAGAACGATAGACGGAAATAACATCTCTCCCATATGTAGGAAGTGCAATACGAAAAATGAAACCATAAACCACATAGCAAGCGAATGCCCGGCACTTGCACAGAACCAGTACAAAAAGAGGCATGATTCAGTGGCAAAAGCCCTTCACTGGAGTCTGTGGAAGAAACATCAGCTACCTTGCAGTAATAAGTGGTACGAGCACCAACCTGAGGGAGTGATAGAAAATGATCAGGCAAAGATCCTCTGGGACTATGGTATCAGAACAGATAGGGTGATACGTGCAAATAGACCAGACGTGACGTTGATTGACAAAGTCAAGAAGAAAGTATCACTCATTGAGGTCGCAATACCATGGGACACCAGAGTTGAAGAGAAAGAGAGGGAAAAAATGGATAAGTATCAAGATCTGAAAATAGAAATAAGAAGGATATGGGATATGCCAGTGGAAATTGTACCCATAATCATAGGAGCACTAGGCACGATCCCAAGATCCCTGAAAAGGAACCTAGAAAAACTAGAGGCTGAAGTAGCTCCAGGACTCATGCAGAAGAGTGTGATCCTAGAAACGGCGCACATAGTAAGAAAAGTGATGGACTCCTAAGGAGGCAGGATGCAACCCGGAACCCCACACTATACCACCCAGTCGAATTGGAGGACTGTGATAGAGCAAAAAAAAAAAAAAAAAAAAAAAAAAAAAAAAAAAAAAAAAAAAAAATTATAATAATAATATCATACCATGACTAATAGCAAACCAAGTGAATATTTTACGTTTCACCAAAGTTCATCTAAAAAGAAAAAAAACCTTTATATAAAATATGCATTACTGGCTAGCAATCTGTAGATAGAGTTTAGACCACTACTACTACTACTACTACTACTACTACTACTACTACTACTAACATGGCTCCATGGAGTTATACTGCTCATGATGTGAACACAACTTGTGAGATCTATCAGGTCTCTTCCCCATCTCTTCACCAACAACACATCACTCACTGAATCTGGCTTGGATTCTTTGGGTATTCGACTGTTGGCTATTATTCAAAAACAAGCTTGATGGTGCGCGCTACTCTGTTAGAACCCGGCGCTGCCCCGTCATGTCTCCCCTAGCCTCCCGATCACCTACCTGCTCCGCCCCAACCGGGGTGGACAAACAAGTTTGCAGGAGGAGGGTGGATGTCTCCCTTATCCTTCCATTCCCCAACCTACCCCGCCCCCACACGGGTCGGACAAACCAGTTTGCTGGGGAAGGGTGGCTGTGTTATGTCTCCTCTACTGTCACCCAGGGGATGACAAACAAGATCCACTTGGATTTCATTTTTATAGCTGACTGATCCAACAGAATAATTTTCTGCTTGTAAAAATAATATACATAATATAATAAAATAAACTGACCGATTGACAATATTTACCTTTCGTTCAAAAGGTTGCGGCGTCGATGACCATGGGCACTGTGACGCCAGGTACACGCCTTACTGTTGCTGTCAGAATCCCGGACACCATTTCTGAAATAATAAAAGAAACCGTAAGCAGTATGAAAAGGGGGTAACTATACTTTACATCTATTACATTTTATTTCTTCTGTCAGGTATAGTAATTATACCTTTTCTTGTTAAGAGTGAATTTTGAGGACTCTCTCTCTCTCTCTCTCTCTCTCTCTCTCTCTCTCTCTCTCTCTCTCTCTGTGTGTGTGTTAAAACCTTGCAACATTAAAATCATCAGTAATGTATTTAATATGGATAAGCCTTTAGTATGAAATATTCATCTGTTTAATACCATTAGTCACTGTCACCGGCGAGCATATTATTCAATCTCTCAGTGACGATACATTATTGCAGCATATTAAGATGGTTTCAGCATTTTTCAAAATTGTATTACCTGAATAAATCTAAAATTAAATTTAATACATTGCCGAAATCAAACAAAGAACTAGTAAAAATATGATACAAGCCAATAAAGAAGATTGGAAAATTACGTTAGAAATAATAAATTCATATGTAAGGAGATCGGAAGCCAACAATTTATTCAATGATAAAGGCACGATAAACAATAATCTTATTTATTTATTTATTATTTTTTGGGGGGGTATATATCCTGTGGCGCTTTTTTTTTGTCAACACGGGTACCAAAAGTTGCGTTACGTTGCCACATAGCAGGATCGTTTACTACCCTCAACAGTCTTATGTGGAATCAAGTAATGTAGTTCATACATTTCGTAAATACTTGTTCAAATAGTGTTACGCTCGAGGGACACAAGCCTGCTCTCCGTATGTTTGGCTGCAACACCTAGTCACCTTCTAGTTATAATTTGGTGTTTTTACAAACAGCCACTACAATAAAAGTTTTATAATTAGAGTACTTATTATACAATGCAATTTTACTTGCACATGTGAATCTTGATCACACTGACGATTTAATATCAATTACAGTTGCTTGCGAACTACCGGTCGGACTACTACATTTTTGTTTTGTTGGGGGTGGGGGGCAAAGGTGGCGATTTTGGGTGCGAGGTGCCGTTGCATATAGGCTTATACACCGTCAACTCAGATCAACTCAACAGCAAAAGGACAAACACAAGCGAAATCATTGTTACCACAAGTTTAGCACGAATTGAAAGTCTCCGGTTCTAAACCACCTCCTCAGAATACGGGAGAACTTGACTTGACAAATTGCCATTTATCAAAACTGGTGGGTTGACCACCAGGGCACAAGGAGGAAATGGAATTCCGGAGTCCTCATATTATTCAAATAAGGTTGGAGCGACAAGTCTGATTGCTATCATTATTGTTAAGCATACAGAGTGCAAAGAAACACAGCAAGGTTCCCATAAAACAGATTCTAATGAAAAGGTAAATGTCGGAGAGCAACGGAACGGGGTCCTAAGAGGGAACGCTGCAAAGGCATACTGTATGCAGTACACAATTATGAGAAAGTGCTGTCACCTGGAACTATCTGAATGGACTACGCATCGGCCTACTGCTTCAATGACCGACGGTTCGAACCCAAAGAAGTGTTTAAGTGGTTCTCTTTTGTCGGGATGCGGAGGAATTCTGGGAATTAGGAGTCTGAATAAAATCTTATTCAACAAATCCTGAGAAAATATTTATAACACTGTTAGGGATGCGGCGCGATAAGTTTATCATGCTTATTTATTTGTACATATACATACTTATGTACCGTATACATAAATGGTACGTACAAAACAATAAAATATCTATATATACATACGTATATACACATATATATGTATATATACATATATACTAAATGTACGTGTAAAATTAATTATCACAAAATTAAATATGCAACTGATACAAAGGCCCAATCATATCCAAAAATGACCGTGAAAATAATCGACCTACTGGAAAGAATGCTTCCCGGAAAATATACCGTCACCGACATCTTTTTATTAGGACATTCTAAGAAATACGATGACAATCATGGGACTTACACGGTATTACAGCCTGCAAGCAAATTATTAGAGAGTACACATGGTTCCTTCGACACTGAATGGTAATAATTCGTTGAGAATAAATGCATACAAACGAGAAAATAGATTTTTTACTCTTCATCTGATAAATGGGTAACATATTCAATCGTGAAATTATGACTAAATTTTGTTCTTTTCATGAAGTTATGTGTGCTCGTAACTGTAATATATATATATATATATATATATATATATATATATATATATATATATATATATATATATATATATATATTATATATAAATTTAAAGTACTAGTTATGTGAAGACCAACAAACGACAACTGAACACTAGATAAAACTTCAAGGTGTCTTTCGTAACTGAGGAATAAAATAAATTTAATAATATACAAAAAAGTTCGAAATGCTTTCACGTAGGTTATTGTCATGAAAAGCGAGCTTCCCTTTTCTATTCCAAACCATAACAAGAGAGTGATTGTTATACAAGGTCTCGTATTGCAATTAGTCTTAATTTATGTCTCACCGAGTCAAAATCGAGCAAAATCTCCGAGGATCACTTTGACACTGGTCGACATAAGGTAGGTGTTCGTTCCTCCATAAGGGATTTTTGGCCCTATGCCTGACATACTTTTTAAATTATTTCGTCATAAGCTAAACGAACGATTTCAACAGGATTACAGATAATAATATGGTGTTATAAACTTGAAGTTAATTAGGCCAAGATCTGCGTTCCTAAGCACCTTGAAATGATGATTCACAAGACGGAACAACTATCAGAAAACGCAAGAAATTATGTTAAAACAATACTGTATTCAGCAAGTGGGTCAATCAATGTGTTGACAACAGTCATTACTATTGAACGGAGATAATATAATTCAATTCATATAGAATGTTCAATTCCAGACACCTTTATATAGTTATAAATAAATATTTCTTTGCGGTCAAACAATTATACATTTGTTTGGTCATATCTTTGTTGAACGTCGACTTCATATATCCATATCTTTGTTGAACGTCAACTTCATATATCCATAGTCATAATATGACTATGGATTTATGAAGTAGACGTTCAACAAAGATATTATCTTTGTTGAACATCGACTTCAAATATCCATAGTCATACCTTTGTTGAACGTCGATTTCATGTATCCATAGTCATAATATGACTATGGATTTATGAAGTCGACGTTCACAAAGATAATATCTTTGTTGAACGTCGACTTCATATATCCAAAGCGCAACTCATGCACCTTGTTATCATGGCATTTGCTTTTGACTGTTTAATGGTCATGCATAATTCATATCATTAAAAGATTAATAAGTGAAACGCTGACCTTCAATTCAGTTCCACTGCATTTCCCAATTGGCTTACTGCCCTGCACTAAGGAAACTGATGAACAATTTCCGAAGGAAACAGTAGTTAGAGCAGGTGGATCTCAGGAAAGGAAATCTGTGGATATATTGAAGTCGGGTATACCTTAACCAGGTATGACTAGTTGTCATATTCAACGGTGTAATCCATTGTAGAAGACTTGCAAAACTGAAGAAGAAATTTACATTCAATTTACAGTGGTTGCATTCTTCATAGAGCAGCTATCATAGAAAGAAAATAGCTCTTCGTAACTAAGGAGAAACAGAAAGGCAAGAGGGTACTTTGAAATTTGTTGTTGTTCAGGCAGTATAAGACTTGGTGCCATTCCAATAACAATAAGGATTCAAAAATCATTTGAGAAGATTCCCTGAGAGTATTATAAAGAAGTTCTCCTAAGCCGAATTTTACACTCAAGTTTGCAATAAAAACCAACAGATAAACAAATGATTTTGCAACACGGGTGAAGTAGAAGCTCAGAAAGGTGCATGCAGTCTAGGGAGAATTGGATTTCTATCCACACGTCTTATACAAACCACAAAACATAGAATAATTAAAAACTGCCGAAATGATTTCGTGATAATTTTCAAATATGTTTTGCAGTCTAACGAAACACGTCATGAATCTGAGTATTCATGCAATGAAGTCAACTATCTCTATACGGATCCATTGTTTATGGTGCTAGCTAGGCTCAACGAATAACGGAAACCACATTTGGGAGAATACAACACTTTTTTGAGAAGGGGGCGGGGGGAGAGGGAGGTGGCCACAGGTTATCTCCCCAACGAAGCTTCATCTGGGCCAAATCGTGGACCATTGTAAATAACATGATGTTGCCATCACTTAAGAATTCGGGCGAACGAGAAGCCAGACAGCTACAGTACAGTCTTGCGAAATTTTCAATAAAGCTCTGTCGCAGAGGAAAGCCTGTAAACCCGGTATTTGCAATTGTGACGTCATTCAAACATGATCTATCTGTGTACAGTTGTTCTCTCTCTCTCTCTCTCTCTTGCGCGCGCTCTCTCTCTCGTTTCGTGCCAGCCGGGCCTTCTGTCCCAAATTTACCTTCCACGTCGATGCACGTCACAGTAATTTGTTAAAATCAATGTTTGGCGCTTGTTTGGATGAACACTTACTATTAAATTCTCACTGTGACAATTAAACTGTATTGTGCTTTGTACTTTCCGCCATTCAATTTAACACTCGGATGAGAAGAGGTGGGGTGGTGGTGGCTCCAGGGAATCAGGGGGGGTACCCACGGGAAGGGTAAGGGCTAGGGTAAAGCCTAAGGGAGGGTACAAAGCCAGGGAAGGGTATGAGGACGGAAGGGGGAACGGGGAAGAGGGAAACGGTGATATGCTATATTGCTCTTCGCTATCCCCCTAAACCTACCCCAACCCTCACCACCTCCCCCCATTCTCTCTCTCTCTCTCTCTCTCTCTTCATCCCCTGCCCCGCCCCCCCGCCATCCACGGTCGCAATCCCTATCTGCTGATAGAGCCAACCTATCCCCCTCTCCCTATCCCTGTCCATCCCGGCACCACACGGGATGAAATCATCCTTTCCCCCTCCCATCACCTATCATGGGACCAATCCCCCCCCCCTCCACCCCTTCATCTTTCCCCTCCGAGCTGCCAGGAGAGTTCCCGGAACCTTATTAATGATAGGAGATCTTTGTGTTTACAATGACACTTCTGTTTGCTGGTGTCGATGGGGACCGGGATGCAGATCTAATGATGTCAAATTGGGCCATTGAGAACCGTTACTTTACATCACAATTCATAAACAAGAGACGAGGGAAGGAAGGAAGGAAGAAACAGCGGTTCGGGAACTTTTTATAATTTTTCCTTTCGCTTCAACACCATTAAGATGAGTCGCTGGAATCCTCAAAACCTCCATGGTCTCTACGACGATAAAGAATTCGTCTTTTGAATTCCTGAGTTCAAGGGTAATTTATATATAAGTTTTCCAGCTAAGGTCAATCATCTTCAGATAAAAAACTTTTTAAATCTTCGTATAATGGAATGATGGAGCGCCTCTCGTACATAAGCTAATCCGCAGTACAATTACGAGAAGTTACCGAATCTGAAGAGACGCTCTCGGAAAACATTTGTTTTCGCCGCAGAATAGATTCAATATCCACTTGCAGCGTTCGCAATACTTCAGATATTTTCTGATAACAGAACTTGAGGTTTTCCTTATATCTTGGCTTAAAGCTCCGGGTATAGGATTATTATGTTACATTTTAGATCCCAGAGGTTTACATGTATAACAATAATCCCTAGGTTGAAATATAATTTTAATCATTATTAAGACAACTAATCGTTTATGAAAGCAAATGCTATGGAGGATAAATATGTAATTCCTAACTATACTTTTAGCAGCCTTTTTAGTTTCTGAGACGGGCAAACAACGGGTTCACACTCGGAACAACAAAATCAATGATTTTTCGACTTGAAATAAAAAAAAAAAACATTAAAAAAAAAAAAATTCCAAAAGAAACATTATTATTGTACAGTCCTAAATTACCTAATGATTTATTTGCTTCATCATAATGGTATAATTCATGTAGAACGTGAAACATAATCACATTGCAAAACACAGAGAACCATTTCGATCACTTTTGATTTCAAACGTCAAAGGAAGGAAAATTATCAAAAACAGTTTCTGCAAATATAACACATGGTAGTTTGCTATAACTCTAAGACTAGCGATCATTATTTAGTCTATTTGTTTGGGGCCACCAAAAACATAAATTAAGAGAAACAAATGTTGACCATTCAATTCTGCGATTTCCCCCCTCACTTTCTGGATAATCTTAGCACTGCAAACCTTGAATCCAAGAGGGGAAACAAATGAAGAAGCTCTTTCTTTCCGTGATGAGTGAGATTCGAACTCGCGCAGATTAATGTGTCAGTTTTCTTTGATGCTATGAAAAAGGATCAGAACTGATCCCATCCAGCTCGTACTTGCACAGGTTTTCCGAATTCATACATATCATCACGGCTGCTAAAAAATACAAGACGAAGGACGTCTCATCCGCCTTCTTTTCACGGGAGGGAAAACCCTCAGGCGTCGCCTCACATTGACTGGCGAGTTCCCGTCGTCAAGAATTCCGTCGGCGACGCCGTCGGGACAAAAGCATGAAAGACCCAAGGTAAATGTCGCCTATTGGAGTCGAATCAGAGATGAAAAGACGAGATTCAAAGGAGCTCAAAGGACCAATTAAGGATCAATGAAAAATCGGAGGAATCTGAGTCTCCTCTTCCTCTTCCTTCTTCAGGGGGACCTTTTTTATTTCCCCTCCCGTCTACTTTTCTTGTGAGGAACTCCCCCTCACTCGTCTGGACGAGGAAGGTTCTTAGCAATTTTTATTTTTATTTTACCTACTTATCGACGAGTTTATTTACTTGTCAAGAGGCATTGCGGACCTCCTGGTAAATTATTCACGTCATAAAAATGAACTCATAACCAAACACAACACTTGTTGGATCAAATAATTCGCATTACGTGCATAAAAACTTCCAAAGGCAAAACCACTGATAAGTATATTAACAATATTAGCAAAATCTTAAAAATGACGTAATTTTTCCCGATGTATGAAGCGTCGTCGATTTAAGAAATAAAGTCTGTAAACAGGACGACAGGTCTGGTCTATTATGATTGTTAAACGAGGGAATCACGTATAAGTCACATTCAGAGAATCCCGTGTACAAATTATCATAACAATGATCACTGAGGGCCGAATGAAAGCATCTCCATGAAGCTTTAACTCAAGAAACAATCTGGAGAGAGAGAGAGAGAGAGAGAGAGAGAGAGAGAGAGAGAGAGAGAGAGTACTGACCCTTACTTTGGGAAGTTTATCTGCCGATGTACTTATCTGACGCGACGCTTAACGGCGGACGTGATTAAAACGGTAGGAGCTGATGGCATGCGACTAAGGGGCTTCTGTGTCACTGATGGAATAGGATGGAAGGAGTGCTTTGTGGGGGAGGGGGGGGGGTTGAGGGGTGCAGAGGTGGAGGGAGGGGTGTGGGGGAGTATCCAGAACGTCCGTCGTCCCCAAGGGATGTATTTGAGCCCAGTCCTCCCTGGCGATCAGCCCCAAGATAACTCTAGCTGTCAATCAATCTGGCTTCAACTTAATTACAGTATGTCGTCCGTTTGACTTCGGCCCAGCTTAGGCTGAGGGGAGGGGCGGCGATTCTGGATGCGCCTCTAATGCAAAAGAACGTCCGATGCAACTCGAGCGTTTTTTGCTCATATTTCCGCTTTTTTTATTACTGGCACTTTAAAATGGTCACTATCTTCCATGGCATAGGATCAGTACTATACACCAGACGAGTTCAAAACGGATGCATTCAAAATGTGTCGCATGGTAGTGAAAGTGGGGACATTTTCACCAATCTTTCTCTCATGATCCAGTCTTGTGAAGTATTATTTCTTCTTTTTTCTGTCTCTCTCTCCCTCGGTCCTTCGTTCTTTCCTTATAATATGCAATCATTCTTGATATAAACCATACCATTCCAAATTGTATTTCATAGTCTTGTAAAATCATACAGTGTCTTCACAAATATATAAATTACCCAACGAATCCAATAAAGAGTTCTATATTATAACTTGGCATATCAATGACTAGTAGATGCTATTCTAAACTTCACCCTATTTTCATGAAGGGCGGAATATGAAGTGAGATTAAAGTACCAACATGATCCCGAATTAAAAAAATAAGTACTCTCAACCCAGTAAATTAGCTTCACATGACCTATGAAAAAACGTCAGGAGTTAGAAAAGAGGAAGATGCTTGATTAAAAAGAATACACCATTTTTAGCCAACAGCAGAATATCCCCAAGAACGAGCAAAAATTGTAATTACTAATCACGTTTTTGAGGGAGCCTTAGCGAAATTCTAGAATGGCACAAACTACGAAGCATGAAGCGAGCGGAGTCTTCCTTTTCGCGCCAGCGGGAAAAATAGTTTCCTCAAATATTCGAGTACACCAGAGCCGGAAATTTATGAATGGTACGTTAGTAACTGCTGTAACACAACCACAAACAAATGTAACATAGATACCTAATATAAATAGTTGTAAAATTAATAAAGATATGGAATCAAACCTTGGCTGACATTCCGGAATATCGAAACCAGTATCAAACTAATGACATTATGAAAACATTGATGTAAAGAATGAGTTTGGTACAAATGTGGGTTTCACACAAGGATTTATCATCTCTCCATGCATGGTTGTTTAATATTATGACAGATGGAGCGATGACGAAAATCAGGGAAATGAAAGGGGAAGCGGTTCGCATATAACAAACGGTTCGTTGTTAATATTGAAGAGAAGCTGTAGAGATTGGTGAAAGAATTTGAACGTACCTGCAATCAACGATAACAAATACTGACTGGTACTAGAGTAAGTAACATATACTGACTGTTATCTAGTATAAGGTTACTGGAGTAAATAGGAATCAAGATGGCACAATGAATGATAATATATATAATGGAAGGTAGTGGATGTTTATTTTGCGATGAAATAGAGACGATGACAGATGGATGGGAAAGGAGATGAATCACAGAAAGGTGAAGCAAAGGTAACGATTTCTGTTAAATGGTTGGAAGGTATGTTGAATGAAGGGATCGTTAACCTACTTTCCTGTATGGGAGAGAAGTTCGGATGTTGAAAAATGTAAATGACGATGTGCTAAAAAGGCTTATGCATAGGTGCAAAGCTTGAGTAGAGAATTCTCTAATGATTTAATCCGGCAGAGAAAATGGCTAGTGAGAATTGTGTGGCACTTAAAAGCTTTCAGAAAAAGCAGATCTACAGAATGTTTCAAAAATGGCCTGTAAAAATTATGAAGCGTGAGGATGCAAGTGAGACGAAGCGGCGAGTGGCCTATTGTATGTAAGAGGGGGACTAGTTGTCGACGTGCTTCTGGTGAGCACTATGTGTAGGTATTTAGAGCAGCTAATATTGTGAACGCTCTCTCAATAGGCTAGGCTCATCGTCGATTTAGAAGTTGTAGCAAGGCATGATTATGGTAGCAACAGTTGTCTTGTACTTCTCTGGTGAGTGTGTGTGTGTATATATATATATATATATATATATATATATATATATATATATATATATATATATATATATATATATATAGCCAGAGGGAATTAATTCAAGACATCAGTAACTAGTGCTTTCGTGTATTTAATATATACTTCTTCAGAGTACAGTACACGAAAGTGTTGAGTGTTAAGCCTTTTATTATCTCCTTCTGGTTCTTGAAGCGCATATACTGTGATCCTCATGACAATATAACAATATGTATGTATATTATATATATATATAATATTATATACATTCGTTGTCAGTTCTTAAATATGTGATTAAAACGTCCTTAATGATTTTCACTAAGTTACTTATGCCTCAATATTTTGAAGAAATATACCTTAATCAAAATTCTACCAACACGTGGAAATATAACTTATATTGATATCACCAACATGGGTATCATAATGTGAGAGCTAATGACGTAATTTTTGATCTCACATATCTACCGTCATCCCTTGGTCACGTTTCTGCAAGATGACACTCAACTTGTCTTTCTATTCAAGTTGTCAACAACCACCCCCTTTTTTTTTTTTTTTTTAATGGAGAACATGATTTTCAGGATTCGAAATTCAACTGGTTTTCCCTTCAATTTCGTTTATATCTAAAGCAATGTTAGCAACTCCCAATATGAAAGCTACTGTGTTTTATTTTATAGTCAACAGACAATCTTTTCTGAGTTGATTTAAACTGCCATGAGTGAGAGATAATGAAAATCGCCAAAAACCCATTTTCCAGAATTCCAATTATCAAACTGGCATATTTAAATTACTACACAAACAAATGTAAAAATGAGAACGAAGAAGTCATTGAATGATTGCATCATAATTAGTTTCTTAGTCAGCCCCTGTAAATACGGGATCAATGCTTAGACGGCGTCAATGTTTGCAATCAAATTCCTTACCTAATTCCTTGACTTATCGAGTTGTCACGATTGACATACACATGGCATATGACGGGAACACATCCTCGAATATCAGTTTTTTTTTTTTTTTTTTTTTTGAGTGGGGTGTTCGTCAATTCATGTTGAAATTTGATTTTTTCACCAGTAATATTTCTGAAGACAAATAATTATTTGTCTTCAGGAAGACAAATTATAATTTGTCTTCCTGCCTTAAAATTTGTTTAGTGCGGGATATGAAAGATTTTCGGCATGCTACTAGAGACTTCACAGACTGCTGCCTTCATAAAAAAAACTTTCAGTGAGTTTTAATCATGCATTATTTATCTCATACTTGTCTATGCAAGGGAACTTTTTCCTTGTGTATATATACAAAATATTGCGATGTTATCACTAATAGTATACTAAGAACCAAGATTCTCAAGAAACAAAATTTGGATTGCCTCTCATTCATTTCTCATAGAAATTTCATTCATTCCCACTTCGTTTTCTTCGTCGATGATCCGCTGGGACGCCAGTTCAATCCATCAATAATTAAGTCAATCAATCTAGCCACGGACAATAGAACGAGCGCTCACAAAGCATGGCAGTTGGGGTGGGTTGGGGGGCGGGGTTGCAACAAAGAGGACTGGGACCCCGTCACTTACGTAGAATTTTCTCTCATCTTTTCTCATAAAATTGAATACGATTAAAAATTAGAATAAAGAAATAGTCTGACAGCAATAAACAGAATAGGTAAGAAACTTCGCTTGAAAACTGACATGTTTATTATAGATGTTATGTTTTGTTTATCGTTATAATTATAGCAACGAATTGTCCACCCATATTAGTAGGAGCGTATGTTAAGAGCACAATGGAAAAATATCAACGATTCAGAGAGAGAGAGAGAGAGAGAGAGAGAGAGAGAGAGAGAGAGAGAGAGAGAGAGAGAGAGAGAGAGAGAGAGAGAGAGAGAGAGAGTTTTTATATGCCTTGATTACTTAGAAAATATAATTTTTTTCTATATTAAAAGATTCTAAGATCAGGGATTAGGGAGCGAGTTGGCCTTTACATTTCGCAAAATTGAAGCAATGTTGATGAGATTCTCATAAGCTGCACATTTATTGCCATATTTGTTATCGATTGATTGACATAATTATCTATTTATAAAACACCGATACAGCGCAATCAGAAGAACTTTTGGCGGTAGAAATTATTTCGGAATAGAATAAAAGAATCCAATTAACTGATTATTTATAGTTAATTGCCTCTCAGTTCATCGGTAACGCGACAATTTGAAAACAATGTCCTTCCAATACAGTGTCAAAAGATGTTTGAAGATAGTTAAGACGATAAAGCCATTTTTATTCCCAGAAATCATGAGAAAAGTGAATTCGTTGGTAATTCATTTGGTCTCCCTACGAAATTAAATACTGGAACTCTCGTGGCCTTCCACAGAGTTCTCAGTGTCACCTGATATTCAAGACGAGACAAACTCGATGATTTTCTTTTGGGAGATACAGGTAGACTTACGTCCCATTCTATTTCCCCTTTCTCACACTAAATATATAATATATATATATATATATATATATATATATATATTATATATAGACATATACATATATATAAATATAGCTATATAAATGAATAT
>NC_087212.1:37321454-37403954 GCF_015104395.2 Macrobrachium nipponense
TTTGAAACAAGCAGAATTACGAATCTAAGCGACTTCAGCTACCAAATCAATTTAATCAAGTTCCTTAAAGAATAAAAGAAAAAAAATGAGCGAGAACTGTGGGCGGAGCCCAAAAAGGGGGAAAAGGGATGTGAAACGAGGGGAAAGAGAAGAAGAAAGCGAGAGAGGGGTCGAGGGAGGATAAAGTAGGGGGAAAGGAGGGGGAAAATGAGGGGGGATGAAGTGAACTGTATCGAGTCAAATCGGCTCATAGGGTCTGTTAGAGTCTTTATATGAGATGATTATGACACATGGGGCGGAACGCTGTCCCGGACAATTATACCTTCCCCGTTCTCGGACGATGATGACGCTGCGGCTTTGCGCATGCGCGTCGGAAACATACGGTTTGAAATCAAGGAAAAAGATATATGCAAATGAAATTGAAACCAATCTCAAGTACCTACATCAGATACAAGTCTCATATAATAATTGACGTTTTAATACTTGCAAACCATATACTGAAACGGCATGAAATTCCAACTTCGGAGAAGGGAAGAGCGATAATAATTTGCAACAAGCCTTAGGCGTTTAAAGTAAGAAAAAATGGGTTAATAATACGAGCCATGAGGCCAGTAAGAATGAAAATTAATTATTTAGTCATCATAATATCTTCTTCGTAATATTTCAGAAACTAAACACAATTCTTATCCTCCCCAACCTGAATCCAGTGAGGAATATACAATATAGTAGTTAGCTTTAGGCACATAATGACAAGTTCTTCAGACCATTAATTAAAAGCCGTGGAATAATGACAGACACATCCTCATTAAAATCACTTCGGGATCACGTTTGGCTAAAAAAGGATTTCCTTGATACAATTTTCGGGTGGACCTTGTATTCTTTTGAGAGAGAGAAGAGAGATAGAGAGAGAGAGAGAGAGAGAGAGAGAGAGAGAGAGAGAGAGAGAGAGAGAGAGAGGTATCCGACTTGGGGGTTTTAGTACCCTGGTAATGATAAGAAAAACACTGGAAACACGAGGGAATATCTTCCAAGAATTTAGAGGGATCTGGTTATAAAAAACTTTGGGTCTATATATATATATATATATATATATATATAATATATGATATATATATATATACATGCATACATACATATATATATATATATATATATATATATATATATATAGAGTATATATAATTATATATACTATATACACACACATATATATATATATATATATATATATATATATATAATATATATTATATATATATATATATATTATACACATTAAATAACCAGAGAAATACATCGAAAGACAGATTCAAGAGTATCTTCACCTCTGAAAGCCAAACTCTTCGTGCCTATATAATTTGGAGCTAGAGGGAATGGGCTTGGCATGCATCATAATTATCAATATATTCATTATCATTATTATTCAACTTAAGGAAATACTAACATGGAATAATTCCCCTCTCCGCCCCTGAAAAAAAGAGAGAGAAAAAAATGGGGCAGCCCCGAAGACCATACCAGCGTGACCATCAGCATTTCCTGCGAGGCCAATTAATCCAGGTGAGAAAATGGGACACGTGTCACCTTTACCAATCGCTCAGGCCCTCCCGAAATGACACGAATTTTACGGGCCTTTTATAATCTAAAGTCACCTTAATTACCGACATTTTTTACTTTCTCAAAAAAATAATGGCTAACTCTATTTTATCGGCGATTAATTATATGTCATTTATCATCATTCTTACATTCATTTCTCTCCGCGGAGTCGCCGTCGACATTCAAATGATCAAGTGTATTCAGTGTTTATTCTCCCCAATATTAAAGGAAAATGTTTTTGGTGTCCAATTTCACAAGTGTTTGACTTTGCATGGATGGCTGAACGGTAAGTGGTACCAGCAGGAGGGAGACAGAGGGAGCATCTGGGGAGGAGGAGGACGAAGAGGAGGAGAGAGGAGAACGGTGAAAGAGAAGCCTTTTGCGGGGAGGAAGGGTTTTTAAAGAGAGAGAGAGAGAGAGAGAGAGAGAGAGAGAGAGAGAGAGAGAGAGAGAGAGAGAGAGAGAGAGAGAGAGAGAGAGAGCAAAGGAATAAGCGAAGAAAAAGGTGAACGAAAGTAGATTTAAAAGGGAGGGGAGAGAGCGAAGGATGAAAGGGGAAATCGAGTAATTCAATAAAAAGGTTAGAAAATTGATTAACAAAAAGGAGCACCCCTCAAAGGTGCGAAAGAAGCATTGCAAGAACAAAGAGGAGAGGTTCCCCAAAACAGCGGGATAAACATTTTACAGATGTTTTAACACGGTTACATCTCCCCAGAAAACATTTCCTTACGATTTTCTGTCGCCAGTGCAAATCAACTTCGAACGTTCTGACACAATAGTGAAATAGTTCATACGAATTTCCAGCGATGACTATAAAATGCTATGGATATTTCGGTGAAAATAACATCTGAAAGGAAGAAATGATAAACTGGAAATTGGAGTAAAAACAGATTAGACAGTATGGTAACTTATACCCCTAACGAAAATGACTTTTACAAGATTTATGCAAAATACATTATTCTTCCAAAGCTTTGTTTTCTCAAAGATTTAGTACGTATAAAGTTCCAATTGCATGGTACACTATGGCTGGATCTAAATGCTCTCTGTAGTCCGCTTGCCAAAAATGCACTGCTTTTTGTCTTTTGCCTTTTCTTATCTGTTAAATTTCTTTAACTTGAAATTGTTCCAGTTTCCATTGTCATTTAAGAACAAATCCTTGAGCAAGACTTTTGAGATTTTAGCATGTTAGTCAAAGCGCTCGTTAATCGAACTTATCAATTTAGTCTTTTTAACTACTCTATAAATAAAAAAAATAAAGTTTTGTGATTGATGACAAAAGTTGGTACGTCCTTTCATTATTAACCAAATGATTTTCAAAAATATGTTTTTTAAAATTAAGAAATTATGACGGGGGAAACTTTCAAGACCAGTCAATCTGAAAAAAAACAATAGTAGTTTAGCGAGATTATCTTTTTAAGTAATGATGATATTGTTTCTAAAATTGAAATAATATTTTCAAAGGAACCACTGTAGAAAGCACACGCACAAAGCGCTAAAAAAATGGTGGTGTACTGATTAAGATGACCCAAATTCGGGTTTATTTTTTGTTCTTGCTGATCTAAAGCCCAGTGGTAGCTGTCGGGATAACTGTTAAAATACTTACGGAAAACGTGGACAGATCACCCAAGAATCTTTAAAGTTAACGGGATTCAAGCTAATATAACTGTTCTCCATCGGGCATTGTACTTTAGATTCAATATTTTTCGAATTATAGGTTATTAAGGAAAACTATAAAAGGGACGCCACCTAGCTATGGTGACAACCCTCCTTAAAAAGTCCCGCACAGAGCTGGAAGTACTGCGGAAAGCCATCGGGTGGATTTCGAAGTAACATAGTTTTCTCCCTGGGATGCTGTTCACATCCGCATTTAAAATCTTCAGTGAAAAAAGGAGAAAGAAAAAGGACAAATCTCGATTACTTAAAATAATAACCAAGGAAGAAGTTCTAGGAAGTGACACCAGCATCAGTAATATGACGCAAATAGAATAAAGAGCATAAAACATCGCGCCAACTTACAACTTGTAAGGAGAATGTTTCAGGAAAAAGGGAACAACGAAAAAGCTAAAACATTTTTAAAGACTGCGGGTGAAGGAAAAAACTGGTTGCTCAAAGTAAAGAATGATCATCTCTTAAGCAAAGCTTGTTCTTTTTTTATCCAAAGCCATTTCCATTTAGTGGCGGGTTCGCAAGACGGTGTATACCTTCAGGCTCTTTGGATGTTCATTTAGGACGTCCCTATCTAAGCTGCAACCTACCATATTCAACTAACCACTAGGTACTAAGTGCCCGAGCCAATAGGGTACAAACAGAATTTTATAAAACTAACCCAGAGTGGGAAATCTTTGAGATCGAACTTGGCTTTGTCGCTGGCGAGAAGACACTATACAGTATACACACATACACACACACACACACATATATATATATATATATATATATATATATATATATATATATATATATATATATATAAAGTAGATAAAAGATGCAATAAAAACCCCACAAACCAGTACATCCTGGAAACATCACCATTAAAATGAAATACAATAATATTATACATACAAATAAGGGCAAACTGTCACAAATAAAAAAAAAACTGAGAAGTAAAAAGAGTGACTACAAAAAAATTCAGATATAAAACAGTAGATCTTTGAAAAAAAAAATACATATATAACTGACGGACCTTGGAAAAGTGCCAAATAGCGTTAAATGTATAACTTCCTCGTGAGAAATATTAAAGCCATTAAATCATACGTATGTATGAAGTATAAGTTCATACTTCTACACAGCAGGAAAGATATGTTCATTTTTTATTCCTTCGTCTCCGTGTAACAAAAAACAACAACAACCACAACAAAAGAGAGAAATGTTAAGATGGCAAAAGAGCTAAACGAGGGAAGAAAAATTTAATAACAAACACACACAACAATAGATATAAAATCTCGTGTCGTGACTTTTAATGCTACCAGTAAACCACAATCCGGAAAAAGACTAGAGCCTCATAAATAATCGTAAAGCTTGGGCTTCAGGGTTAACAAAAACAGAAGATAACCTAGACAATTGTATCTAAAGTTATATATATATATATATATTATATATATATATATATATATATATAATATATATATATAGATATATATATATATATATATATATATATATATATATATATATATATATTATGTATATATATATATAAACCAGCCTTTAATTTCCAAAAGAAGCAATGAACGAAAAAATATCTTCGTGACGGAAAATTAGGTCTTCTAACATTGAGATGACTACCATTCAATTAGAGGACCAGTCGTTTCGTCTTTTGGTTGGTCAGTTCACAGATTCCCACCAGACCTCTTATGCCTTGCAACTTTTGACTAAACCCTTAGGCCACCATTAGGTATTGTGGTGGCATGCCAGCTTCAGCAAAACAAAACAACTTCTGTGCTATCAATGCAGACCTGGATAAGGTCGTTTCAGAACTTCCACCAAAAGTAGTTGCATTTTTTGAGCAACCATTTCTCTTCCTGTCTTCTTAATAACCTTTTGAGGGTGGTTGAAATAATCACTGTGTTCTACCACTGTTCTGAGCTTACTTAGAGGTGAACAGAATACACCTGGTAAGGACCATACCTAGGCTTCTCAAACTTGCCTCTGAAAAGGTGAGTGTGATCTCTGGGCGCCTACGTCTCCGATTTATGGGAACTTATAAGTAACTGCTATGGAGTATTCATTCCTATTTATGAGGAACTTCTGTATAGTCCACAGTTTTTAACAGAAATTTGAATCAATGGCTACTGGGGTAGCCAGTTTCCTAGCTTTTATCCCAAACTGGACCCATTTGAACTATGCCGTAAGATCTCCAGCAACAATTTTGCAGACGTGACTTCTGACACTGATCTCGAGACCTTTTATCCACGATGCTAACTCAGCTTCTCTACATTCGCTATCGGAATCTAACGCCTCCAAGAGTGTCAACAATTCTTTTCGTCAACTCGGACAATTTGGTACTCTTTGACCTTCTTTTGCATAACTCGTTCCAGTCTCTTCGTTATGATATAGTTGATCTCACAGAACAAAGATCTTCACCGTCAAAATGCATCGTTCTGATATTAGAAAGTATTTCAGCAACATACAGTAACGTATGACCACACAAAATCTCAGTTCTCGTCACCATGAAAAATACCACTGATATTTGTATCAACAACGATTTGTTAAGGCAATGTCAAAGCCTTCCAAAAGCACTACAGGTATGTGTTAAGAATAATGAGTGAAAACTTAATTATAACATTATAAACAATTGAAATTAGGATTTGGTAACTGTTATTACCGAAAAAATACCATACTTGCAGATATTCCGATTTGGTAACTGTTATGGTCGAAAAAATACCATACTTGCAGATATTCCCAAGTAAAAAAACCGATCTTTCCTTCTGTTATCCGTATACAGGCTTTTAGAAGTACTCAATAGTTAAAAAACGAAATTGCATAATTAAACACATATACACTATATATATATATATATATATATATATATATATATATATATATATATATATATATATATATATACGTATATATATATATATATATATACATATATATATATATATATATATATATATATATATACACACACACACACACACACACTACACTTGAGTAATGGTAGATTCTCTCAGTAATGAATATGAGTGTACATAAATACATACATACATACATATACATACACACACACACACACACACACACACACACACACACACACACATATATATATTATATATATACATAAAATTTCTTAGCCTGAGTATCTACCATTCCTTAACTATTAACTATTATAAACTACTATAAGGGAGCCAACTGTACAAGATGAAATACTAATACATCAACACCATCTTCATTGCCTCCAACGCCGAGTGACGCAAAGGGACTCGAAGTACGAATACGCTATTTAATAACTGATTTGTATGTTATCTGGCGTCGCACAACAATCGTCGCTAACACACACAGACACACACACAAAAGACGAAGGAAACGAATACTCGAGGAAAAAATCCGATACCTTCCTTAAAAAAGAAAAAATGCTATGTTTTGAGATATAATCAATATATATACACAGGGAAATAAATACAGGGAATGAGTGAGTCTGGTTCAAATAACATTTTATTAATATTTCCGAAAGATGATATCAGTTAACAAAGAATGAACGATGGAAGACCAGTCTTCATAATTTGCTATTATGATGATTACACGTCATGAGATATTAAAGATACAATAAATACAATATGTTCAGGAAGTGCGAATGTCATCGTCCTTTCCACGAATTGCACAGCAGTTCTTCATCACATAAAGAAATCTGAAACAGAAAAAAAATGCATAAGTTTAATGGAAAGCCTTTAGCGCAGATGAAAATCCCCCCCAAAATCGGCCCCTAACAGCGGGTCTCTGTTTATGCATTAATATATTTCGGGCATCAATTAATTCCAGCTGACCTTTTCGCTTAACGTAAATGAACAAGCTGTTAAACTGGATTTGTCTATATACATATGGAAATAATTCCGCCACAAATTTTTTTTTTATATATATTCCCACAGAACAAATGCAAATGGCATCTCTTAAAACATTACTTCCACATATGTATATGACTGTATCAGCGATAATCAACGTAAATATTGTGGTATCATACAGCTGCGCCGACTGCTATAAACACTTTCATAAAAAATTCTTTTTTTGCCGGGAAACAAAATACAATACTTCATAACTTTTGGCTGGTAGTTCTTTTTTCGGCCAAAAAACAAATACCTGTTACTAAAACATAATGCTCCTACTGATAAAGCTGAAACTAGGAATATCTTTTATTCGGATTTTACTCATTTTTTTTTTCAGAGAATGCGTTACTCCAATTTTGTCAAGAATAAATGTACACTTGATTTTCGTAATATGAGAGAGAGAGAGAGAGAGAGAGAGAGAGAGAGATGGAAGAATGAGAGATAGAGAGAGAGAGAGCAGAGGAGCGAGAGAGAGAGAGAAGTAGGAGAGAGAGGGAGGGGGGGGGAGACTCTTATTATAAAGTAAACGATTTGACAATTCATATTGCATTGAATATGTATCAATGATTGCATTTGAGAATTCAGTCAATCACCTTAAGTTTATGAACTTTTTAAATTACCGACGGGACGTTCCGAGGGAAATTTCATTCCGTACAAAGCATTTGATCCTAAAAGGCATCGATCCACAGCTTCATTTCATAGAAAAACTAAAGGATTTGTAATGTTCTCTAACGAGCCAGATTTCTCATAGTACCAGACACCACCAAAATAACAGACAAATGAACCTAAGCACAGGTGACAGGTGTGGTCGGGGTAATGGTCTTTTATTTCAGCACAGTAAGAGGCCCCACAACGACTACCACTACTATTAATAACTATTATTATTATAAGTGGGTTGTAATTCCATCTCTCTGACGGTGTTTCACAGTAAGTTTGAATTCTATAAGCGTAACGGCTCAAGGAGACGGAGTATTCTTTTACTGGGGGCGGAGCCACAGATGATGATGATGATGATTACTATTATTATTATTTTTATTATTATCATTTCTAAATGCCGACAGGTTTCAGTCGTTCTTAGTGACCGCTTTGGAGGGCATTTTTAAATGAAACCATTCTAAAAAAAAAAAAAAAAAAAAAAAAAAAAAAAACACACACACACACACTCCACTTCTCAGTCAAGGTAAACGTCT
Source organism: Macrobrachium nipponense (assembly GCF_015104395.2). Lineage (NCBI taxonomy): Eukaryota > Metazoa > Arthropoda > Malacostraca > Decapoda > Palaemonidae > Macrobrachium > Macrobrachium nipponense. The sequence continues at coordinate 37,329,784 of NC_087212.1, forward strand.
CATCCTAAACCAGAAGTAGTGAATTTTAAGTTTCATTGCCTAGTTATAAAGGCACGGTGACTTGCAATATCAGACTCCAGCATTTCTAAGTCGCCAAGATCTTGAAAGTGCCATGAGACACTTTCGTAAGAAAATGATGGCACGAATTCGAACTCGTAAAAAAAAAATATATATATAACTGCACGATTTCTGTTTTGTTAGAAATGACTGTAAGATTAATATTTCGTAAGAAAATATCTGCAGGGTTCCTAATTCGTACCAAAAGCTATACGATTTCGATTTCTTAGGAAAATAACTGAAATATTTATATTTCAAACGAAAATGACTATAATATTTCTACCTTACATGAAAATGACTGAACAATTTCCAGTTTGGACAAAAATGGCTTAAAGATTTAAAGGGAAATAAAACTTTTAAAAATTGGTTTGTTAGCAAAGGTTCACCATTCCATTAAATTTCAGACTAACACAGGCCCTCAAAGTCGCCAAAAATACAAAAATCAATCGAAACAGCACTGATCACAATACAGAATACTGATCGAGAGTAAACAGTGAACTTTAGAATTCGACACCAACTCTTACAACCATCTGAATTTCTATATTGATAACAATAACCGATGTACGAGAAAATACTTGAATACCCAAATGGGAATTCATAAAAAAGTAGAAAATAAGTAAAAGAAAAAAAAATCGAATGTATATATTACTAAAATGTCTGAAGAATGAAATATCCAAAATTTCCCAGTATAGAAACTCTCGGCCAAGACTGTAGTTTCAATACCTTTGCTGTGTTCTTTGGACAATGGTGAATCAGGTCTAGTTCGGTATATATATATAATATTATATATATAATATATATATATATATATATATAATATATATATGTATCCTGTGCCCATACGGGTGGGGACACTTCACATCAGTTTCGACTACACTGGAAATTCTTCTGCCAGACAGATATCAGAAATAGAACATTTTTCCACCTTTTCAACCTTTAATATGAGATTTAACTTGAGAAACACGAATAAAAGAATAAGAGTAACTTTTTGTCCCATGACCCATCGTCCGGGTCATTTCAAATCACGCTGCTTCTGCTATTCTTAAGAATAAGTTTTTCAGGTGTCTTTGAGTTTTGCTGGGTAAAAGTTCGCTTCAACTCTTCTGAGTCTTACAGTGGCTCACGTCGTAAGATACTGAATGAAAGGTATCAACAGGTGGAATAACTGATGTGAACATAGAGCTGAATAACACAACGAATCCCTCTTGTAAGTCATCAATATTTACCAAATGTGCTTTATCGATATTTACCAGATGTACATTTAGAATTCTCTATTTTGCCAAACCTTCTAAGAAACCTCGTTCTTCAAGGAAGAAATAGGCAATGCAGTTGTAAGAGAAACTGAGCATTTGGGTGAATTTCTCTCTAAGTAGACAATGCCATAACGTCTGTGGATGCTGGAAGCTGTTTGCATAAATAAAACACCCGGGCTAAACATCTATGACCTCGCCTATTTAAGTCTGCTACCGGAATGCAGGATGGACTCCCATTTAACGAGCCAGAAATTGCAGTCCCGGGTTCCTTATCGAAGAAGAAATCACAACATTTGAATAGAAAGAACACCCGAGTGATTATTTACCCTGACCATTACGTCTGACAGCGTTGGTAACTCTGCGGCCGACCAAGAGAAGAAGAAGAAGAAGAAGAGGAAGAAGGAGAACAAGAAGAAGAGGCAGTAGTTGTGTGAAAAAGAGCCCTTGTCGAATTTGCGTCACGTGGAGCCCTGTGTTGCTGTCCAGTAAAAAAAAAAAAGGAAAAAAAAAAGCGTTTTTAAAAAATCCCGTGATAAGATAATCTGAATCTCACTTCATAAAGAATCTGGGGTGAGTTCACTCGCCGAGTAAAAGTCTGAGTCACCGGCGGCGGGTGCAACTTGAAGCTCCTCCAGGAGGTGGCTGCGGTGGGGGAGGAGGGCAGGCGAGGGCGGGGGGACCCAGCATCCCTTATGTGGCATAGGTAATATGGCAGGACCGGACAACCTCCCGGAGTTTTTATCCACTCGTTGTGTAGGTTCATACGAATTGCAAATAGCAGTCGAAGCCAAGAATGTGCAGCATAAGCAATGAGACGGATGTTGTACTCGGCCCCTGTCTGCAACACACGACAGCGGCCATTTAACTGTGTCAGGTGGAAGGCGCTCCAACCATCAGCCCCATTGGCTGTCGCCCATTCTTATGTAAGGTGGAAATATTTGGCAGGTTTCCGGTGACACGTCCAGGCTTACGAGACGTTTTGCCTTACCCGTTTTCGAACTGCGGCTTCCTTATCTCGCCCTCAGATTATTCTCACATCCAGGAGCATGAAATACGGAGCATTATATGCAAGTCTCCAAAGGAAAAAACTACAACGAGTAATTCTCTTTCTTCCAGACCTTCTTCCGTGTGAAACTGCAGAGAACAAGAGACCAACAACAATTCCCAGTCAATCGTGGAAGGAACACAGAGTAACAGAGCCGAGCTTTTCTTCAATTCTTGTCGAACAGGTTATTTGATCTGGTGACTGAGTAGTCTCCGAAGAGACGCGCTTACTTCATTAGGTTAACGTTGCCAACAAAAACAACTAATAATCGGGAGCATTTACAAGGTTTAATCATAGCCCCGGTAAACATGCTTAACGACGACATCTCTCTCTCTCTCTCTCTCTCTCTCTCTCTCTCTCTCTCTCTCCTGATTACATATGATAAGGCTGGATCATTCCTGTATTTCTTGCATCGTATTTGAAAATAACTATAAAAAATTTGCGATAGGACTGGTTACATAAATGAAACAAAAACCCAATCATGTGTTACTTCCGAAGTGTTTCTTGAGAAAAAAAAAATCGACCTGCGATTCAAAGAAATCCGCCAAATCTACCATACCTCAAAATTGTCTGACAAGGCAATAAGTTATACTTTTTGTGAAGTTTTCAATTTAACATAATTCGTTTAAAGTATTACAGTAAAGCAATTTTTTATTTTAATTTGAATTTCCAAGGTGAGGGAACTACAGAACAAGTACAGAAATGTAGAGTAAAAAAATTAATAAAATGACCTTCACCTCACCGTTATTAGCGGCCGATCTTTTTCCTAAAGGTATATCTTATTTCCTGGCGGTCGAACTTTTTCCTTTCGGTAATCTTTTCCTTCGATGTTAATCTTTTCCATATCAGTCGATCTTTTTTACTAGCGGTCGATATTCTCCCCGGCGCTCGATCTTTTGCAAGAGGTCGATCTTTTTCCTAGTGGCCGACGTTTTTTATATTGGTCGATCTCTTTTTCTAGCGGTCGATCTTCTCCCGAGCGCTCGATCTTTTTTCAAGAGGTCGATGATTCATAGGAGTCGATCTTTTTTCCTTGAGATCGATCTTCTCCAAGCTGTCGAGTTTTTTCCTGACGGTCGACCTTTTTACTATCGGTCGATCTTTTTACTACTAAGTCGATCATTCTCGACAAGAGTCTATGCTATGACCGAAGTTGGTGAAATACATGGTATTCATTAATCTGTCCTGGTTCCATTGTATTCGTAAAATTCGCATCATCTGCAATCTTCTAAATCCAATAAAATGCTTTAAATCACCTCAGTACTTTTGAAAGGAGAAAGAATGCTGAGCGCTATAGATAAAGAAAAAAAAATGCTTTATAATATAAACATTAAATCATGAGAAATCTGCAAAATCTTACTGAATTTTAACCAAAGTTTATCTATGTGCAACTGGAACTTTAAGAAGAATTCAAGCGAAAATGTTATGCATTACTACACTACAACAGTTCTTGTACTCTACTTCAATTTTTTCAACTATTTTTTTAATAATTTGCTTTACTATTTTTTTTCTTTTCTAACAAGTCGTCTCTTCTTTCCGTAATCATTACTGCCTTCTGTTGCTTCTTGCTAATGAACACCATATTCTTTGGAAGCTTGAATTTCAAGTCAATGGCCCTCGTGGGGTTTTTCCATATGAACAGGGTTCATTTCCAGAATAATAATAATAATGATAATAATAATAATAACATAAAATAATAATAATAATAATAATAATAATAATAATATAATAATAATAATAATGACGTAGAATAAACGAGATACCTAAATCTTCGGGAAAATAATTCGAAAATATTTCAATGGCCGCAGCAAGAGCGTATGGTTACAGATATAGTTATATTAACAGAGGAAGTTTTCGTTCCACAAACATGTCAGAGGGTGAAGTATGTGTATGCAAATCCTCGTCATCATTAACGTTTTAACGTCAGATTTTCCTTTTACGGGGTTACTCGAGAAATGGGTTGGCTCCGATGTTTTCTGTTCTTGGGATTTTCTAACCCGAACTCCCAACTGGTCTAGTTTTTAATTTATTCGCCTTTTCCGTGATTTTTTTATGAGCTCTTACTAATCTCCCTCCTGCTACTACTTCCTACTATTCTTTCTCCAGCTAATTACACATTCGCTACTTTGTGGATGCCAAGAGAGAGACCATGTCTTGCAGAAAACATAGTCTGTGCTAAAGATTCCCCAATTCACAAAGCTTTTCACAAAGTGGAAAAAAATGAACGACTAAAATATCAGACCCTTTAGAAGGGACTTCGCTCCACGTATTAATTTTGAACATTCTCCGTTTACAGTCAGACGAATTACGAACCTCACTGAACTCGCATGTTACGATATTTTACACGCTGAATTCAACATAAATATTCCGGGCTACGGGTGGCCCGTGTCTCTTTCTACACCTATACCTCTGACTAAACAATGTCATTTAATTTGCATTTCTACACACGCATGCACACATACACTCATATATATATATATATATATATAATATTTATATATATATATAATATGATATATATATATATATATATATATATATATATCACACTGCTTTTGATGTGGTACAAGGATATATATATATATATATATATATATATATATATATATATATATATATACTATATATCACACTGACTTTTGATGTGGTACAAGGATATATATATATATATATATATATATATATATATATATATCCCTGTACCATTTAGATTCTAGAAGGTATTGGAGTACTGCTTTTCGGTAAGGGTCTCGAGATAAGGTTGATAAGTCTCGCGGCCTTCCCCATTCTCACCATTCAGTCTAAGGGACAGTCTTGTACAACAGTAAGATAAATTACTGTGCATTTCAGGGCCGTGTTTACGCAACTGACTTCCGTCGATAAAAACTCACCAAAGCATCGTATATGGATCGTATTTTGGAAATAGCTATTTGAAGCCAACGCCTAATTGGCAATAATATGCGGTGATGTCTAATGTTGACAATTAAGGCACTTATCAGAGTAAATCAAAGAAATTCAGAGGAAAACAGCTAAATATAGCAGGTTCGTAGATAGGGGCTAGTAAAACATCATTACTGAAGGCTCTTCCACTCACTGAATGAAGAGTCAAACATTGGTAGAAATAGTTAGCAGTATATGGAATTCTTATATTGTTTCACACACTCAAACACATATCTTACAGACTCTCTTATTTTCGATGAGTCATTTCTCTAAGCAGAGTACAATAAGGGAACGGGCATCAAATGAGGATATTAATTTTGTAATACAGTTCCATGGGGCAATTCATGTTTCCTTTAAATTGAAAGAATGTTTCCCACTCACATTTTGCCTTTGCATACCTGTACGCTATATTTAACCATCTCTGTTCACTCAATAACTTTTATAATTTTCTTAATAATTATTTCTTTCTGTTTTTACCTGAATGGGCTAACAATTTTCAAGAAACATGCCTTAACTTGTCATCTTACTACTGAGGATCTCATTAATACGCATAACTTAAAAAAAGTTGCGCTAAACTTACTGAACATCATATTAAGTCAACGATTGACTTACGGCTGCATCTCGCAACATTTGCGAATTAAGGAAATATTCTCCAATTCTCGAAATCAAATGATAATAATCGACGTCAGACCCCGTGTTACTACTATTTTAACAAATGCTATATACAAATCGACGCGTGCCAAACAAAACAAGCAAAAACAGTGAAAACTGAAGAAAAACAAAAGTTTCGTAAAGAAGGTGTCTTTGTCAAAATGAAGACTGGTATTTTGGAATGCGTATATAACTCGCACAGACATACTGATCATACTGGTATAGTTTTTTGTGTCGTGGTATGCCACTCAGATGTCGCGGGTTCGCGTCTCCTCCAGGGCTATGATAATCACTGGCTCTGTATCTTGATCAGTTACTACTGTAGTGTGGGGTCTGCGGTGGGAGGCTGAAAAAAACATTCTTTGGAACCTTGAATTTTAAGTCAATGGCCCCTGTGTGCTTGTTCCATGTGAATAATTTTCATCTACTGAAATAATAATAATAATAATAATAATAATAATAATAAGAGCACACAGTATCCGCCGTCCAATTCTAAAACTGACTCAAAGCACTGGATCACTCCACACATTACGTAGAATGATTTTAAATATTTAATTAATCAAAATATGTCGGCCTCTGCATCGCAGGAACCCAAATTTGGCCAATCCTTGGACATATCTTATGCAGCTATGACTAATGTGAAGACCGAATCGACAAAACTGCATAACAATCACGTGAAATCATAAGAACAATAATCAAAGCATCTAGTGAACGCACATATTGTTCCATGAGAATTACGTTGAAAGTTAGAAAATTGTTCAAGATAAATTTATAAACTTGATCACAATCGTCATTCTTTTAAATCAAACGATATAAACAAAAACGTGCTTCGTCAAGATATTATTATTATTATTATTATTATTATTGCTACAAGAGCCAGAAAGAAATACTAAAAAGAACTTTCGTGTATTTAATAAATGAGCTTCTTCAGTGTACAACATTAAACCCTGAAGAAGTGTATTTATTAATGACACGAACGTTATTGGTACTTATGCCTTTTCAGTATTTCTTCTGGCCATATGATTCTTGTTACGGTACATTATTATTATTATTATTATTATTATTATTATTATTATTATTATTATTATTATTATTATTATTATTATTATTATTATTCAGAGGATTACCCTATTCATACGGAGCAAACAAATGTATGAACCTTACAAGGAAATGGTAAAAGAAAGAAAAAAACTAATTTGCAAACGAAAAAAATGTGTATACAGAACAATGAAAACATCGATACTGAGAAAGTTCGGGTCATAATATCTGTAGCAAATAGGTCGGCATTGGGTTGTGCATTTCTTTTGAGGAAATTAAAAAGTGGTTTAGCGTGATTTGCATCCAGAGTGAAGCGTGTCCTTGGCTTCAGTGTGCTGACATCAAACTACCCATGAGACTATCCAGTTGTCTGACGTAATTAAAACGACAAAGAATAAGTTGAAAAATGGATAATAAGTCAAATATAAAACCAAAGCGTCAATGAATACAATAATTAAAAATGATCCCTGTGTCCTAATACAACGTAAGACTTTTACGAATAGGTTGAAATACTAGTCCAGATAAATTTCGGCAAACCAGTCAAACAAGTTCTAATAAGAAATATGTACTAATTTCATGTATTTTAACCTATCTTACTTTTTTAAAAATATCAGCGGAGTCGTTCTGTTAACGAAAGGCTCCTATTTACAACACAGAAATGTTGGCTCTTTTCAGAGGGCAAGAGATCGGTCATAGTAATTCATCACAAGGCGAGAAACCTTTGAGGTCATTTGTCACTTCTGGTGGCTGATTTATGAACTCGAGTTTATCTTTGCTGTTTGAGGTGTTTATCAAGACTTTCTTCTTTATTAGACAAATTCCCAGAAAAAATACTCACATATAAATACACATTCATATACACATGTATAGATAGGATTATGACCCAATCACTTGTTCCCATATTTTAACCTTGTTTATCCGTTTAAATTTGTTTATATATACATATATATATATATATATATATATATATATATATATATATATATATATATATATATATATATATTTCTCGTCATTGTTATGTCCCTTATTTATTTAGTGATCAAGTCCACAGAAGGATGGAAGAAAGCTAGCTCTAACCTTTGTAAATATCACAACAAATATATTTCGTCTTAATGAACAAAAGTTTTACCGTGGATCCCTCTACTGACAACTGAGAAGCTCGATGCAGTGTTTTTATTTTATGCATGTATTTATATACATAAAATATAAAATATAAGTATACATATATGTATATATATTTGTAAGAGTGAGTGTATGCATAATAGACATATAAGTGTCTGTTTGTACAAATGCAAGTGTAAGCATGTGCATCTGCAATGTTCTGCATGAAAGAAACTGCTTGGACTATCTTTCACAAAATGGCTGAGAGTATTCGATTGTGAATAAAAGGCCGTAATTAAGGTTCTTGGTTGTCATTCACAACAAAGCGTTAATTTTAGGATACTGGACGTTTTTAAGAGGGGCCCAAGCTTTCAATTCACCTTCAGATATTAATTAAACAGCCGGAGGAGTAAGGACAAGAAATAATAAAGCAGAAAAATCTAGAAATGATAATTTTTGAAAGCTGTAATTATTCACCACACCTACCGACTGTCTTAGTTTTTTAAATCATATAATTTACCGAGGTAATGATCATAATAGGTAACATCGTGAATATGATAAAGAATGAACAAGAAATATTATGGCTAAATATATATGTAAATATTTCCAGGCAGACCTAAAAACAGGATCACGTTGAATCTTTCACTCACACGAGGCATCTCCGCCAAAACTGTTAATTACGTAGGAAGGAGAAATCTCATCTAAATACGCCTCCTTCACTTTATAACTCACCACAACATCTGAAGTCGTCATCACCTAAAAATGGAACACACGCACACACTCACTCACACACACACGCGCACACAAAAGGACCGAGCGCCATCCTCCATCTTGGGATTCTTCGAACCTCTTGTATGGCAACACCGACTGCGAGTGACAGGTGAATAGAGATCAAATTGCCGCGTTTGCAAATTAGATTATCACTCCTACTGACAGAAGGAATAATGTGAGAGGTAACTTGATTTCCACTTATTTTCATCTGATTTCTTTTATTTAGTGGTGCCGTATTTCTTCTGATATCAGACCCCAGGCGTCCCAAATCTAATACTGCTCCTTTGCAGGCTGTATTGCTCACGATCTCTTAGGCGAGGTGAAATAGTTTCTCCTGCTGCTCCTCCTCCTCTTCCCTTCTCTTCCCCTGAACCTCTGTCTCAAGGGATACCAGAAACACACAAAATTCTAATTTCAAATTGGACTAAATTTCCTTATTCCTTCGGAACAACCCAAAACCAAGACAAATGTTCGCGATTTCTTGATTGTCATAACTCTATTATTATTATCATTATTATTAGTGAGGTACTGTAGTAGTGCTTAAGTTAAAAATATGAATGACATCGAACATATCAATGGCTAACTTCCATTCAACTAGCGAGCAAGTTTTACCATTACTAAATGCGCATGACAGCAGTAACTCAAGTTCTTCTTGAGAAAGCAAAGAAGCACGCACTAAAAGCATAATTAAAATGGTAGCACGACCTAGAGATTCACTTTTCCTTAACCTTCAATTACAGACATGATGTGATTAGGGCGTCTCAACAGGGCAACTACTTCCCGTAATAGAAGATGGGGGGAGGGTGGGGGTTAAATTAGCGAAAAGTCTCCTGTGGGTAAAAGAAAACTTTGGGGAACGACCGATAAACTTGTTTACGATGTCGCCAATTGAATAAATGAGTTATCTATTATTTTTTAAAGGAACCAGAGCTGTTTCCTTACATGTTAAGATACAGAGTGGTAAAATTGGCATTGGTTTCTACACCCATACAAGAGATTTTACCGAGTTGTGTATGAGAAATAATCCAATACTCCAATATTCATTGACTGATAACGTCCTAAAAAATGGCTCGTGACACTGAAGGGATTTTTTCTACCAATATATCATCATCTCCAACTCAAGCACTCATACTTATCGTAATAAAGGGTTAATGTCCTATGAAGACGATATCACCCTATGATCTTCAAACATAATTTTGAGCATAGTATTCTGTACAGTCATTTTGAGCATGACTCTCCAAACAAAGTTATTTAACGAGCAGGGCTTTCTAAGCAGTGATTCTGAGCAAGACATTCACACTGAAGTCACACGAAATTGGGCATTTTCACTAAAATCCCTTAGGCAGCGGATTTAAAGTAGAATCTCTCTCAACTCGGCATTGTGACTAAATTCACTTAAGTGTTAGCTGTTCATTACAGGCCTATCACCAAATCCTAGTCCAGTCTCGCCTTTTGTTCATTCATAATACTTTCAATACTTGATGAATTATTCATATTTCTCCCTACCTAATAGCTATAATGAGATTTAGAGACCTGGAAGAAATGAATAACCAGAGATGCGGTAAGGAAAAATAAAAATGCTCTTAGCAATAAGGGAATGGCGCAATAAACTCAGAAAAAAAAATCCGAGGTTTGAAAACCCAAACATAAACACCTCCTGAGAAATTGTAATATACTCGGAACAAACACACGTAAAAAAAAAAAAAAAACTCTTCAAGAAATATATTCGGCCATACACCAACCTACACACCAAAAACACAAACAAAACAAACAAAGAAAGAAAGAAAGAAATCCGTTTTCCCGCTCCCCCCCGGAGAGAGGGCGCGGGATCCCATCTGAAGCGAATCGGGCCCAATCCAAGTCGTCGTTTTGTGCATCAGCAACACTTAATTTAGAATAATTGTCGATTAATTTCATGATAATGAATTAATCATGGAACAGTGGCCCATAAATGTTATTGCTAATCACGATATGCTAATTTTTCATAAGTGGAATCAATCAGGGCGATGCAAAAGCATCCAGGCGTCAACTGGGCCTTACCCCCCAACTCAGACGTATCACGCTTTTTTCTTTTATACGCCGTTGTCAAAATATTTCCCCTTAATTATCCTCATTTTTTTATGGGAGTTATTTTTCTTGGAGTTTGCTATTTCTCGGGAAGCTGATTAGAAAAGCATTAATATATCATGACAATATTTTTGTCTTTTGCTTCAAGTCGCTTGAGAATACGATAATAATAATAATAATAATAATAATAATAATAATAATAATAATAATAATAATAATAATAATAATAATAATAATAATAATAATCTTAAGCAGAGCTACAGATGAAACGGAACACATCTAAATATTCAGGATCTGAATTATATTCCATTACTCTGGAAATGTGCTGAGAGAGAGAGAGAGAGAGAGAGGAGAGAGAGAGAGAGAGAGAGAGAGAGAGAGAGAATTTGCAATAACCTGCAGAAAACGTTCTTACACAGACTGACCGTCTTCTCCACAATGATGATGTCATCATCGTCGCCAGCGTTCCATTTCACGAAGACAGGAGGTTTTGATGTCTTCTGGCACCGGGTTCCTTCACAGGAGAGTCAGGATGAATCAATCGAGGCAGAAGGACACATCTACCAAAAGGGCAAAGGGTTTTTGGTCCACCTGCAAAGAAATTGCTGCATGTTAGAAAACGTAGTCCCTACTTCCTATTCTAAGATGATTATTTATTATTATTATCAAATTATAAGCAGTTTAACTGGACGCCCAAATTGTTTGTTCATTATTATTATTATTATTATCATCATTGAAAAAGAAACCCACAAATTCAATTTGTAACTTGTTTTACTTCTAAGTATTTACATTTAGTTTTACTCCACACTCGAGTACTTTCAGGCCCTTCTGTGGCCCATTCTCAAGAGTGTGGAGTAAAACTAAATGTAAATACTTAGAAGTAAACAAGTTACAAATTGAATTTGTGGGTTTCTTTTTCAATCTTCAGAAGAAAACTGAAAGAAGTTTTTGTTTGGATTATCATCATTATTATTATTATTATTATTATTATTATTATTATTATTATTATTATTATTATTATTATTATATTCAATACCATTAAGTATTTTAACTAAACAACAAAGTTGTTTTGTTCTTAAATGACAACTGAAAATGGAGAAAGGTAAGTTAAGGGAGTTGGACAGCAGAATGAAACGAAACCATTCGGAAGTGATGAAAAGTAAAATTCAAAGAGTCTTTGGGCTTCAGAAAGAACGCTACAAACATTAATTAATACCGTCTACAGTATACCACGGAAGTGTCACTCTAGGTAGTAACCCCTTCCGGTGTAAACTTAAGACTTAATATGTTTTTTACACTGCTGGAAATCTACTGAGGCGTCTAAAAGTTATTCTATTTATCTGATATTGATAACGTTTTTCTCCCTCTCTGTTTCATTCGTGTTCCTGTTTTCTTTTTATGGGTCGCCCGTCCCATACGGACTTTTAAAAAAAGAAGGTATATGGTAGGAAAAAAAAAAAACGCACCACAATCGATATTTCATAAAAAGGTCAAACCACCGCGGAAAGAGGTCATGATAATCCCACCGAAAGTATTTTGAAATAAGTAGATCTAAGACTTTTACGTAACTGGTAAGACTCCGACCAAGCCGATGGCGGCAAGAGTTAATACCCCGTGCTTATTTGCAGCTTTGCATAATCAAGTTCGGAAATAAGATGGTCGAAAATCTCTGTCTTTTCAGCGACCAACTGACCCACAATGGCCGGCGCCAAGGTAGTCACAAGGCCGGAAAGCAACGTTCGCGTAAGTGGGATAAGTATTGTGACTTATGTACTTAACGCGTATGATGGACTTACACTGTTTTTGAAATTATCTTTAATTTGTGTGCCTGCAGTATTTACGTCGCCTAAGTCAAAATACAACTATTCACAAGATTAAGTCAATTGTTACGAGAATAAAAGTATTGACATATTTAGGAATTTGGAATTATCTCAGAGGCTGAGTACTCCTGGAAGTTTTCACTTAGTTGAATGGGGTTCCAATGTTTGTTTGGGGGGGGGGGGGGGTCGGCGGCGCGGTTGAATTACAATTCTGATACAAGCGACACGAAGACCTTAAAATTATAATAAAGGACTATTAATGAAATAGATAAAATTTATTATTAATCATTCGTCAAATCAAGATTGTAGATGGTCTGTGTGTGGTGTGTGTGAGAGAGAGAGAGAGAGAGAGAGAGAGAGAGAGAGAGAGAGAGAGAGAGAATATTTACGAAATGAAACCTTCGGGGATAACTGATTTCTAAAAGTTTCGTTTCACATTTCTGACTCGTTCAAGATGACGTAATACATTCTGTGCAAATTTTATATGTAATGAAACCAAATACAGGTAACAACACGAACTTCATAAAAAAAATCTTACATTTATTAGCTCAGGTCTTTTCAGGCTTCTTGCCCTCTATGATCACTGATGTCCATTACAACTGACAGTGACGGCACTAAAATACAATAAACCTGTTACCACACTTATTTATTACATGTATTAACTTCAATGTAAATTTGACTCCAACCAAGTTTTCGCTGTAAAGATAATTTTTCATTTCTGAGGATTGCGGTCCAAAGCGTTTGACAAATTAAAACGAACAACAACAACAACAACAACAACAACAACAACAACAACAACAATAATAATAATAATAATAATAATAATAATAATAATAATACATATTGTCATGAATAAACAGGAAATTCAATAATAACAACAATAATATCTGCGTTCTCTTTGCTCCTGTCGCTTATGAAAGCACTTTTACAAAACTTAGTACTAATAACAAGAACGGTTACAAGTTAGCGCATAAAATACACGCAGGCACTACAATAATTTCATATTGAATTTCAATCATATCAATGCAACTCCCAGTGATATCAACTCCCATATTGATAAAGATAACGACAAAAGGAGGGAACTATAATTACTGCATTACAATCTTCACCAATCTTAACCGAGATATATGGAAAGTGCTGAGAGCAAAATTTAAAACTTAGATAATTTAAACACAAGATTACCATTCTTTAGTGAATTCTATCTCTGAAATCTAAAAATGTTATAGGTAAGTTTTACAGCCGTTACAGAATAAAAATCACAACAAAACGTTACAAATATTCATGACTGACCAAAAGTACAGGTAAGAATTCATAGGAATTCACTGGAATTTACGCAAGAAAGGATATATTTTTTTCCAAAAAATCCTCACGCTGAATGAATTTGAGATCTATATTAAAAATGAGTACAATATCACTCATTTCTTCCATTCTCTCTCTTTTGTTCTCAGAGGATATGATACTAGAATTTTCAGTTTTTATATTGTTAAGTGGACTTAGAGAAAAGTGGAAATTTATACAATTAAGAGTTTGACAAAAGTCAGTTTAAAGAATGATACGTGTAAATCATATGGAAAGTAACACATGCACGCATATACACACATTCATACAAGCACAAGCACACACACACATATATAATTTCCCTTTATAATCCCTATCTGTCATTTATATGAGCTTTCTTCGTAAAATTTCATAGTTATATCAGTCGAAAGGTCTTGCAGCAGTACTCCATTGTCTCCCTTTTCCTCGTGGCTTTTGCCTTTATATACATACATACATTATATATATATATATATATATATATATATATATATATATATATATATATATAATACACTAATGAGCAAATGTAAAACTATTTCACATATTTTCTACAAAACTCATAATTTGGGGTTTTTAGTCATAATAAGAAATTTCATATAATCTTATATTTCAACCCTTCCTACAGGAAAAATTTTCCCCTTTTGCTATCTAACTTTATATACATCCATTATATATATATATATATATATATATATATATATATATATATATATATATATATAATATGATGAATTGTAAAAAAAAAAAAAAAAAAAAAATCGAGGAACGTGTTGAAAGACGACATAGGGGAAATGGAGATGGTACGTTTGCCTGCCTGTGTGTGGGAGGGAGGGGAGAGACGGATGTCAGTGGAAGGGGGAAGGGAGGGGGTGTAGAAGGGTTAGGGGAGAGGAGGGGAGGGAGAGGGGAGTAGAAGAGAGGTGGGATTGTTAGGAACCATCAACATGCCAGACTCCTCCAGTCCGAGGGGGTTGTCAAGGGAAATTCATTTTTTAATTAAACTGGTGAATTCAAGACGGGGGGACCGAGCCTGAGAGCAGCCTATTTACATACTATTACTGCCCCTTAGCTTCCCCTTGTTGTCCCCCTTGGGGTCGGGTGCCACAGGACGTGTGTGCTTGTTTGTGTGTGTGTGTATGTGTTTGTGTGTATGTGTACCTACGATAGCTTCCATTTCGGGATTTTGGCACCGAAGGCGATCGTGCAAAGGGAAGAGTGAAATGACACCCTTCCGTCACCTTATTTTTGCTGTCATGTACCCACTGCAATGTGGTTCTTCGCCGAATACAATGTGGTTATTCTGTGTGGTTCTTTTCACATTAACTGCTTCGACTGTCCTGCGTGAACAAGGCGAGAATGGCTACGCAAACGTATTCCGTTTACCTTCAAAGACTATGGAAATTTATGAAGTTTTATAGGTTAAATTGCCAGCCTTTAGCCTTTATACTGCAACGGAGATCTGGATGAGCCTTGTGAAAAATATTTCATGCAATCTGCCTGGCCTATTACCCAACTACGTGACAAGCGTCTTTCTTGGTAAATGTCTTTGGAAATTATACAGTTACGAACCTTGCATCATGAACTCTAACTTCGAAATTGACGTGTAACCTTACCTGGCACTTAACCCCAATACTCAATTTGCAAGCTTCCAAGGATATACCGAAAAATCTCTATACCTAATGAACCAATTTCAGAAATTATCCTGGATGAGAGAAAAGAAAACTCTAAAAATTATTCAAACTCCGATTTCCATTCATATTTCAGTATATTAATATTTCAGTATAATATGTTTTAAGACCATTTAAAAAAAAAGTTGTATCCAGAGCTAGGAGACGTTCTTACTTGTATCTCGGCTCAACCGAAATGCTAACCGGAAAACTAATTCTTAATGATAAGAATGATGGATAGAATGGGGTGTTGGGGGGGGGGGCCGGCGGATGCAGAGAGAGAGAGAGAGAAGAGAGAGAGAGAGAGAGAGAGAGAGAGAGAGAGATAACTCAATTGCCCATGGTGTTCGCGCGACTTCGTAGGCTCGAGCGTGCTCACCTAGGCAAGAACTTAGGTGCTACCTCCTTTTCGGGAGGAACCATTTCATTCAAAACGACAAGATAACCTAGGACCTCCAAAGAGAGGTGGATCATTATAGCCAAACCTTCTAGGAAGCACGAGCAGAATAAACTTGCGTCACTTCTTTGTATGGCATTAAAGGTCGCGAGATATTTGGAAGATCTAAGGGACGATATGTACCTGTCGCTTTGATCTTTGAAGTAGTAGATGAACTTTTGCATGGCTCTCCGCAAACTGCACTAAGGGTTCTATGTAGCGTCCGTAGATGCTATGCTGCCTGCCTTTTACTTTTTCATCCTTTTTCTTTTGTTCTTTGACTATAATAATAATAATAATAATAATAATAATAATAATAATAATAATAATAATAATAATAATAATAATAATAATAATAATAATAATAATAATAGTCATTTCAGTTGACGTCTTTCTTCTGTTCTGGCTTTGGATTAAAAACTAAATAAAGCTCCATGTGCTAGAGATCTCGAGTAGCCACTCTGTCCTTCAAACAAATAAATGTAACTCTCAGGACTAATTACCAAATCCACAAACCAATCTTTACACAGAATTCATTCCAAGAAATGATTACAAAAGATTTTGCTTTGGGTCCTAGTAAGAAAGCACACCTTGTAATAACAACAAAATCACTTGACTTATTACTTAGTTCTGTGAATATATGTATAAATTCATACAGTTCCTCATGACAGCAGGCTGAGTCAGCAGTCATTTCGATCTTGCAAAAGTTACTAATCAAGCTAAGCTAAAGTTTATAAAAATTTGAAAGATCAAAATCGTAATACGCTTTTTGATAACAACGATTTTCCCAAATCTATCTCGAATTATTACTTGGAGGAAAATGGTAAAATTGCAATGTGGTAAATGTTCTCAGATTTCAGTGCATAAAACAGATTAGTAAAAAAAAAAAAAAAAAAAAAAAAAAAAAACACACACACACACACAAATAAACCCCATCGTATACGGTAGAAACCCCATCTTCTATTTTTCATCATCTTTTATTATGCTTGCCTTCTAATACAGCATCTTGATGACATGGCATTAAATCAATACGTATGTTTTTAGGCCACATTATGCACAGTTAAGTATAGAATGTACACGATTTACGTATTCATATTCTTGAATTTTTTCATCTACTTTCAGTAATCTTTATCATATTCCACCTGCGCCCATTTTCGTTTAATAAAATTCACTCTATTTATTAGGTAAATGAGATCACATTTCTGTCCTTTTAATGAGAGAGAGAGAGAGAGAGAGAGAGAGAGAGAGAGAGAGAGAGAGAGGAAATAACCATAAAAAACTTAACTGAAAAATGATCATCCCGGTTACACCAGAGTTGTGAACCTTGAAACGGCATTATTATACATTATGCAAGGAACTTCACAGAAAGAAAGAAAGAAAGGAAAAAACTGCAGTCCATTGAAAAAGGTATCATCACGGTAATCCGAAATAAAACAATAAATGGGACTTGGGCAAACTTAAAAAAAAAAAAAAAAAACCGATGAGAATAATAATACGGATACAGAACTCTGGTAAGTAATACTTGAGTCTATAGCTGTTAAATAATAGTTTCGTTAATGAAAGGTGACTAAATTTGGACTATCTTATCCGTTAATATACATAAATAAATATTCTTAAAATATATAAATGTTTTTTTCAGTAGTTCGCGTGTATTATTATTATTATTTTATTATTATTATTATTATTATTATTATTATTATTATTATTATTATTATTATCATTATTCTTATTATTATTATTATTATTATTACCCTCTATACTTGTATCTTGAATAACCTCCAATTATTTAGAAAGAAAAAAAAATAAAGATAAAACACAGCATGATGGGGAAACACAAGTTCCAGAGCACTATATCTATATCAGTGTAGTTGCCCTTCCTATCAAAAAGAAGAATAAAATAAGATTTAAAAAAAATTCACTTACACTCAGCAAATATGATAGCGTGAGTTATTCCTTGTACATCAAGGACTGATATTGTCATTCCTCTATAATTAGTTTAATTTATAATTAATATTTCAAGAAAAAAAATTCACATTTTTCTTTAATATTCAACATTAACCCAAACGATAATAATAATAATAATAATAATAATAATAATAATAATATAGTATGTAATCATGCAATATCACTAAATAATAGATGTTCCTTGAAACAACCAATAACTGAGATCTGCATATATATATAATATATATATATATATATATATATATCTATATATATATATATATATATATATATATATATATATATATATATATATATATATATATATATATATATATATATATATATATACATACACACACAAAATCCGTGCATTTTGAAACTTTTAAAATGCAAACATTTATGAAAAATCAAATAACAGATATTCCAAGAGTCAAAACCGAATATTTCTGAATATTTTTTAAGCAACCTGACGGGCCATGGATACAATGAACACATATTCAAGCATAATTCTGTTTATTCTTGACATATAACAAAACTGGACAAATGAAAAGTCTGTCTATTACTTAATTATCAAAAATATCCATCTTTACATTGCAAAGTGATGAGATTTGCTAAAATAATCATACTGCAGAAAAATAATTACAAGACAATATTGCATATAAAGCGATCAAATTTTTTTTCTTGCAAGTTTATTTAAAAATTAAAGTTGAATAAAATGATGAAAATACATATATATTACACACCTGGAGAAGCACATATATCACGAAACATTGATCGAATATGCAAAAAAATTCCATATGAAAAGCCTCGAATCAGCAGTAACAGAACATGATTTCTTGCAAGTTCATAATTAACAGTACTTCACGAGCTTGACATTGTCCTGTCAATTATAAGAGCCATCTTTAAATGATTACGTTCACTTTCCGTCATGTTACTGTTTTCCTACGACATACTTTCTCTTTTAATTGAAACATTCTGAAATCTGAAGAAGGTGATGTTTTTATTTAATCCGGCGAGGCATAGTCCTTTTATAGCAGAATTGCAAAAACTATTTCTGGTCCGACAGCGTGCTCGTATTACTCACAGACGACTACCATTAGCCTAGCCTTGAAAGGGCATTTGAAAAGGGAATGATCCCAAATTCATTATAGTTTATCACTGTATATCAAGGTTTCTTAAAACAGCATTTTGTTTCGTCGGATTTCTTTGCCTATTTAACCGCACCGAGTGCATCATTCGCTAGTGAACATAGTTGAAAATGGAGAGCGTATTCCCTAGAATTTCAGATACTCACTCCTAAGCTTATGCTGGTACACCTGTACTATTCTAGTCACCGCCATCTTGACATTCTTAGTCCGTCTTCTTTACATAGTTCGTAACGTATACATAATTCACAAAGTCGGTTGATTAAGACACTCTCCTCGCCTGCAAGATGTGTGAGGGGATATATATATATATATATATATATATATATATATATATATATTATATATAAATATATATATATATATATACATATATATATATATATATATATATATATATATATATATATATATATATATACATACATTTGTATAAATACATACACTCACACACAGACACACACACACACACACTATATATAATATATATATATATATAATATATATATATATAATATATATATATATATATAAACTATACATATGTAAACATACGGCTAACCTCACACACCAAGCACAACACGACAACTGAGATCAGAACAATCCCTTATGAAACAAAGGCTGATACCGACCGCGTACGATTACACTTGCGGCCACCCAAAATTCCCGTAAACAACGACAATAATAATTCGAGCCTACGGAAGCCGTAATTTCCGGTGGGGGTCGGTGGGAAGCGGGGGTGGGGGCTCCGAGGTAGGGTGTTTTTCGAACGGCCTATAATATCCATTGCGGGGGAACGATGAAAACTAATGAAAATCACATCACCTAAACTAACCTAACTGAAACTGCATAAAAGACCCGGTGGTCAGTAGACTAAAAGAAAAAAAAAAGGAAAAATAAAAAAAAAGTTTCAAAACCGGACGATAATGTTTATTCATATATATATTTACACGAATTGATATATATACAATCAAAAATGCGAAATGCAATAGAATTGAGCGTACAAACACATGGTTATATGAAATAGTGTTATTGGAAAACGATGAATATAATTGCTTTTGTTTTAAACATGATGAAGTGGAGCATTGGACCGTTGGGCCAGCCAGCCCTGTTCCCTATGGTTATTGTATATCCCCACCAACAAATAACAAATATATACACACACACATACACGCACACACACACACACTCACCGGCCTTCGCACGCACACACACAAAACATACATTCAAATCATTAGTTCCAACGATATGGCTTCTATTTAAACGGGAGCCATGTAGCAACGCTTACATTTATTGCATGCGAGAGAGAGAGAGAGAGAGAGAGAGAGAGAGAGAGAGAGAGAGAGAGAGAGAGAGAGAGAGAGAGAGACGGCATGTACACAATGCCTAACATGAGAGATTGGGACAGAGAGAGATAGATTCATTTTATTGTCATTATTTAATAGCCATATTAATGTAGAAATAATCTGAACTTCAAAATAAACTAGAAAGGAAGTTTTACACAAACACATTCATATATATATATATATATATATATATATATATATATATATATATATATATATATATATACACACATATATTAAACAAAGGGCATAAGGCCACAGAGTGAAAAAATACTTCTATAATAACTGGATACACATCTTTCCGGCAAGTATTACTTATCTGCTTTCCCCTCTCTTTATTCAAACCCACTTTACATGTCACCATCATTTGAGTGAAAAAAAAAAAATATAAAAGTGCCGCCATTTTGCATTCTACTAACAGATACAACAATGGGAAGATAATTAAGTTGACGGAAATTAAATAAAACTTATAATAATTTGCGTTTTTATCATTACATTTTCTAAAAAAAAAAAAAACTATGACCGTAAAGCACCATGCCTTTTAAATGCTAGTTGTTTTTTTTCAAAATTTAATGTGATGGTACAACAGAAGACTGTTCATCCCAAGCCTTTACATAAGGGCACATATTTTAAAAGGAAGTGCGGTGATTTACGTACTAGTATGGGAGAAACAGTCAAGCAGTAAGCTTAATGCTTCCAATTCTGTAAAACTTTGGAATTGTGATTGAAATATGTGGACGGCCTGAGGTATAGGCCCACTTTAGTGTATTTCTTTCCATTAAAATTTCAATTAGGTATTTAATACTTGTATTTTTCACTGGAAGATATTGACAATCTTTTCAAAACAGCGTCATTCAATGATCCTATAACTATTAATTTTTTTAAACAAATAATTTTAGCAATTCCCAAAGAAAAACAATCGAACCAACGCTAAATTCATTAAAGGAAAACAAAACTGTAGCGTTCTACAGCGAATAAATAGCGAGAGAGAAAAAACGCATCGTGCAGTTGATTTCAAATTCTAAAACCAATGCAATCCCGTAGGTCATCAAGCCAAGCACTAATCACTGAAACAAATGAAACATATTGAAATATGTCCTATTGGTTAAATTTGAGCGCTATTCACTTTCATGATTTTAATAACTGGCTCGTTAATATCGGGCAGTCAAACTGTGATAGGAAGCCGTTCTCTGCTGTAATAAACGTATCGATTATCGAAATGGACAGAGAGAGAGAGAGAGAGAGAGAGAGAGAGAGAGAGAGAGAGAGAGAGAGAGAGAGAGAGAGAGAGAGAGATATTATGCTCACAAAGTCATTCAGACAATCACTGGCTCATAATAGCGAGAATATTTTAAGCAAATTTAAACGGCGAGGCTCTTCTACCGAATTTACTGAATAGGATTTTATGCGAACATATATTGATATTTCACTAATATCTGATATGACTGGGAAGCAAATTAACGTAGGATACAGAAACTCATTAGCTGGTAAGGGCGGACTCATTATCGGCGAACTAAATTACCATTCGCACTTTTATACTGATATATTGAACAAACGCGAAACACAAATATAATATAATGGACCACTTCATCTTTTATTCGCCTCTCGAAAAGATAATCCGATACTTCGCATAAATATGAATTATAAATAGCGCAGTTTTATAAATGAAAATGAAAAAAAAATGGGGAAATGGGTCAATGCAAAAAAAAAAAAAAGGAAAAAAAAAGCGATGATGGAAAGTAACATATATCTTCGAAATTTCTGAACATGAATGATGAAACTTTGATAAAACTTAGGTGATAAGAAAACCCATATATACGACCATGGATAGGTAGGTACATTATTTCCAACTTCTGCTACGGCTAACATGACAAACTGATAATGATAATTAGGATGATAATATCTTCCAACAATAATAACAATCATTATTATCATTCGTAATAATATATTACTGGTGTTTCTTTCACATAATAATAATAATCATCATAATAATAAAATTAATAATAATAAAAGGAATAACAACAACAGCAACAATAATAATAATAATAATATTAATAATAATTATCATTGTTATGGTTACAAATTTACAATACTGTTCATTTCATTATTATCACAACTTTATCATTCAAATATGACTGATGTCACTATCATGAATTCTGCTTCAATCAGTTATCATTTCAGTATATCACGTCACCACTAAAAAAAAAAGAAAAAAAAAAAAAGAAAAAAAACCGGGCACATGGACACACATGAAACCTGACAGTTGACGTACCTCTCTGATAAAAGGCTAAATATTTAATACAAAATTAAACTCCAAACGTCATTTAGTCAATTAACTCTTTCATTATCGTAAAACCACAATGATAAATAAGTGATCTTTCGTTATTTATTTTAAACAGTTTTGGAGATGTTTTTCATACACTTGAATATTGTACAATCAGTATCACGACAATATGAGGATTATTCACGGAATGTCCACTAGAGTATTCAACACACAGTACATCGCATATGTTATATTTTTTGTTTTCATTTCACGGAAATGTATCCTGCTGGTCTTCCAATTTTTCCTTTATTATTATCATTATTTTTGTAGCTAAATTCCTTGCGAGTACTCCTCCAGCAGGCATTTTCCAGGGCCCTCTCTACCCAACCACACGGCACATCGCAAACACCGCTCCAAGTCACAAGTTACCGCCGCGAGCCCTAGACTATTATATCTATTTCTTTTTCTGTATCGTTCCACAAAGGTATAATTGAAATTTTTTTCTTTTCCAAAATCGTATACCTAATTCTTTTTTGTATCCTTCCACAAAAGTACAATTGAAGTTTTATTTTTTTCCAAAATGATAACCATAAATAGTAAATCTGATTTTTTTCACACAACATGGGCCGTCGTGTTATCGTTTCCTTTAATTAAAGACGGTTGTCTTGGTTAATGGATTAAATTCTTATTTTCCTCCTTGGCATCATCATTCTCTTCGTTCTACTTCGACTTCAAGTGAGATATCTGTACCTTTCTCTGTTTTCAAAATTAAGTTATTACTTTTGACTTCATAATTTCAAGTTCTACCAATACTGCCAAACCATGGAGTATTAATTAATACACACAAAATAAATAAATAAAATTGAGGGAACAAAAATATAAAAATTATCGTCAGGAGATGTAAAAGGTGGAAAAGTTTGATACAAGAAGAGAAAAAAAGTGGAGGGTCTCTCAGAAGTTTCTAGGGTATTATAAAAGGTCTTCCTAGAACACCACCTACTGAAGGAGATGAAGGTACCTGAAGAAGTACCTACTCTGAGGTGCACAGTACTTCACACGATAGGTTCTCGGAAGTGTGTGGAGAGAGAGAGAGAGAGAGAGAGAGAGAGAAGAGAGAGATGTGGGGGGGAACGTTACGTTAGGCACCGCTTGATATCAAGGTCGTCCCTCCGTCAGGAGGCTCCTTTGAGACTGACGAGATGCACGGAATCGAGATGGAAGGAAACCATGCTGCAGGGGCCTGAGACATCCGACAGGAGTGATCGGCGGCAGCACCGAATTTCCTTCTGCGACCAGTGTAGACGATCTGCCACCTCCTCCTCCTCCTGCAGCAGGAGCGTCTGAAGGAGATGATGAGTGGTGAAGGGCCGCTGCTCCCTGACCAGGACCCGGCGGCTGACTGGCGGGGCCCTCTCGCTCTTACTGTATACAGCCAACACCGTTCGTTCCATATTCACTAGCGCCATTGAATATGCACCTTCACGACCCACTGTCTTCGATATTCCAGTCTCCTGATGATTTACATTCTGGGGTGATCACCACGCCCGCTCCCAGTCGCAACCGCCAACACACCACCACCACCACCACCACTCCTCCACCACTGCCCTTACCGTCTTCCCTCTCCTCAACCGTCGCCCACTTGAGTCACCACCCGCTCGAAAGACACCCACATGAGTCTCACTTGACCGTTAAGATCTCCGACGATAACGCAACGCCACATTTGAATCTTCAAAGACCTCTCTCCCATTTAGCGGAAGTTTTCTAATGTAGTATTATTCTTATAGAAGCAAAGGCCAAAAGCAAGTAATGTATCTCAAATGCAAATTGTTTTCATTCTCTGAACGGCTTTTTCTTGCGCGGGTATTATATCTTCAACGCCATCTCTTTTTTTTTTCTATTAGAGGCAAATTTACAGAAAATAACTATGTAATATCATCGCTATTTTTGTAAATTTCCAAGGATCATCACCCAAATGCAAACAAAAGAGGAAAACAATGCTTTTCCCTTATTCAGACAGCTTCCTTCGCACTCCTTTGAAATCCTGCGAGCTCGTCCTTCCGAAGGAGAGAGCGACCGCGAGAGCGTAAGTAACCTAACCCCTAGTGACCTTCCAACTAACGTCACCGGCACCGTTGCGGTCAGACCCCAACTCGAGGAGGAGATGGGCCTGGAGAGGAAAGGAAGGGCGGTCCTGAGACGGGTCATCTGCAATTCTGTGAGGTCAATAATCATGAAGTAAACAAAGTCCCGCCGACTCCAGCACCGCTGCCGCTCATATTCCCAAGGAGAAATAAGTCCTTTGTTGTATTAATTTGTGAGGTAACAGGATCCTCTCATGTAATTTGGATGAAGGCGGCCCTTGAAACGCCCGCGAGGTCGTCCGACTCGAAGGGGGATGGGAATACACTAATCCTTTACTCGTTGTTTTACAAACGAGCAGACGCCTTTCATCCCCCATTTGAGGAATTTCAATCGACGTTCTCTTTCCCAGCAAATCGGACCTCGATAACGGAAACCTCTTTAGCTTCCGTCCGATTTATTGTTTTATATCGATTAACGGTTCATCCTCACTTTCGCCGGCATCAATTTTCATCCGCCTTTTCTCTCATGCGAACGTTTCTTTTCAGTTCTCTGTTGTTACGTGCTTTCCATTACTCTTCCTCCCTCCTCCGCCTCCGCCTCCGCCTCCTCCTCCTCACGTCATCATCTCACGCCGAACGATCCTTCTTCGACGTCGCTTTTGTCTGCCGACCAGGACGATCTCCCTCCACTGACTTCGTTAAGTTCCCCTTCATCGCCGTCGTGTTCAGTTGCCAGGGCTACGTCGTCTCCGTGACGTCCTTTACGGCCGTCGTAATCTACGGCCGCTCATGCTTCTTCTTCTTTTTGTTTACCCCATTATAGAACAGTCATGGTGACTGGGCCTCTCGCTGCCCAGTCTCGCTGCTATTTCCTCAACAGCTCAGCCAGAACTATCGACGAGACTTGTCTCGAGGCCGCTCCGACATTATGCGTCTAATTACAATACTGATTATACATTCTTAAATTATTCTTCTTGCTCATTCGCTGAAAATCTCTTTAAGGTTAATGAATGCGAGAGGCTGCTGTTGTACAGGTGATTTATACGCCTCAAGTTTAGTAACCCGAGGAGAGGCGCTTCTTCGCAGCCCTTCGAAATAATTGAATGACTGATGGAGGTGTGTTCATCATGACGGAGGGAAAGGAGTAGAAAGCCACCGGCGGCTCCTTCTCTTCTTGACCTTGTGCTGGGTCCGATGCAAATTGGCAAATGGGTTCCACCCCTTGTCAGCTAGGAATTCAACTTTCACAAAAAAGCTATCCTTTTTTCTCTTTTCAAAGAAAAGTACATGATAAAAATCAGGGCTATGGAATCGTCAGATAAAAACATTTCCTACTACTGTTACAACTACTGCTACTACCAATATAATAATAATAATAATAATAATATTTAAGAAGAAGACTCGTCTGCCTCCCTTACACAGAAGAGTGATATGAACACAACTTCAGCACAAAAATCAAATAAACCATTTCCATTCTCATACTATTTTTCTTCTCGAGATTTGAGGGGAATTTTCGTTGTGGACTTTTCCATTGGTCATATATCATCCATTAAGTGAGCTCGCTTGGCCACACTGATCCATAAGGGAGTAGGGCGGTGAGCTCTGATACAGAACCGCTTCACAATGGTTCATCCCTGTGCCACAACTTAGTGCCTCCGGCGGGCGCCTCCTGCCAGCCGAAATTCCCCTCACGCGGCCGTCTCTGGTTGGTCGCCGAGGGGCCGGGCGGCGCG
Source organism: Macrobrachium nipponense (assembly GCF_015104395.2). Taxonomy (NCBI): domain Eukaryota; kingdom Metazoa; phylum Arthropoda; class Malacostraca; order Decapoda; family Palaemonidae; genus Macrobrachium; species Macrobrachium nipponense. The sequence goes on from NC_087212.1 coordinate 37,356,468, forward strand.
AGTCGTGCACTCGGCGGGGGTGAACGCTGCCTTCTGGTAATGGCGGGGCTATGACGTATAATGTGACGATCCACAGGCTCATTACGACCGGCCATCAGTATCTATAAACTCTCGGCCGTCACACGCACAGAGCGCCACAACTCATCACTGCACCACCAAATACTCACACCGCACTCTAACTCGGATTTGAAGAAGAGAAAAAGTAAATGAATTTCCCTCCGGAATAAGAAAAATAATAGAATTTCTATGGTTCCTCCGGGAGTGCCTGCCTCTGCCTTCCCGGGCCTGGCCTCACCCCCACCCACACTGCCCCCCCACCCCGCCCCTCCTCTCTATGGTACAGCCGCTGTTCGCTTCAGCTCCTCTTCTTCCTCTTCTCCTTCTTCTTCTTTCTTGTGTTGGTAGAAAAGGGGAGAGTCAGAAAAAAAAGAAAGAAAGAAAAAAAAAAAAAACAGAGGCCAAAGAAACAAAAATGTGCCAGGGCTCCTCCCGAACTTCGTCCTTCCACCTATTCTCTAGCACTTCTTTGATTTGGCCCTTCACTGATCCCAGGATCACTTCCCATGATCATTTTCTCATTACGCTTCTTGTACAATCGACGGCCTCTCAGGTCTTTACTTCTCGATTGCTCGTCATGACTCGTCGTCGTTCCTCAACTTGCAACTCCTCACTTGCTCACTTCATTCGACCATTTTTTAAAATCCCTCTCTTTCTCCCCTGCCCAGGGTTTCCTTGATGATGTCTATGTTTGCGTCTTCTCTCATCTAAGGGTACTTCCTAATTTTCACCTCCAACTGGACATTGCAGAAATATCGAAAACAACCATAAAACTAAAATGAATTACGCCATGTCATGTAGGACCTCCAAAAATGCTTAGAATTATAAAATTTATTCACAAATTGAAAGGCAAAAAGCAAAGAAAAACGTAATTGTAAAGCCAAACTCAAATTCAAACACACACACACACACATCTGTCAAAGAATTTGCCATACCTTACTAAACCGTATCTAACATAGTATTTATATTATTAACCAGAAGAATTCTGAGTTAAATAATTACTGAAATATAGATGAGGCGATCGGAATTGACGTTTGCAAACCATAAGCACTGTACCAACCGCCTCTATTTCGCAAAGAACGACTCCAAAACAATATTCATATACCATACCCGGAGAAAAAAAAAAGGCGGAATTTCCCTATAGAAATTAATATACAGAGCTGAATAATTTCATAGATTAATTCATATGTGAAATAAAATCATAAAGAGATTTAATATACATTGGGAAAAATCACATTTTCCATGAGGGGGACCGACCGAGCAATATCATTGGCGTGAGTACTGCATTGTTAAATTAAACACCGGACACGACACTAATTGAATGGGAAATAAAACAGATAGAAACGTAATGTATTCATCTCGTAACAGAAAACAGTAGATTCAGATCAACCCTATATATAATAATATATATATATATATATATATATAGATATATATATATATATATATATATATATAAATTCAGATCAACCCTATATATATATATATATATATATATATATATATATATATATATATATATATGTAGTATGATATATATAGCGCAGGAGTTTATCTATCTATCTACTATATATAATATAATATATATAATATATATATATATATATATATATATATATATATATGTATGTGTATATTGCGCAGGAGTTTATCGACGTCCGTTAGACGTTCTATCACAAAGGTAACGGGCGGAATAAAAATGCACATATGCTCACTAATGATAAAACTAGTTATTGTTTTTTTTATATATTTTTTTTTCTACGGCTCCTCCCGTTCAGCTTTTCCAGTTCAGTATCTATTAATCCCGCAAATGAGGGGAATTAAAACTCCTAATTACGGTAACAGTTCCACCGAAACCTCGTCTATAGCATTTGTCACCGATTACAGCTGATTATATTTTGCATCAAAGCTACGACCGCGATCGGCCAAATGCCGAAAATTTCATTCCGTCTATTTTTGAACAACTGCTGGTGATCCACATCACTCGAATATTATAATAATACATGACACAAATCGACGACACGTTATTAGCATTCAGCATTGCCAACCAAAAAATAAATAAATAAAAATCACCAAAATGAAAAAAAAAATTCTATTTCGTATCGACACGGAGACACCATTGCCAGGAATTAAAACTTTTATCGAATTTACATCTGCTCGCATATTTCGAAAAAAAAGAAAAAAAAAAGGGCCAGCTAACCTAATGTCATCTTTATCTTTTCCATTTTTTTTTATTATAAATAGAAATGTAGACAAGCATTCTGGGAATATATCAGAAAAAACTGCAGGCAATAAATGACGAAGGATATTTTCATAAAAACGAAATAACCATCAGATTTAGCAACTACAAAACTAACTTTTCAAAAGATTATCATATCACAAAAACACCTTCTTTGACGTAAGAGTTCGCCGAACTCCCTGACACCCAGAAATACCAAACTAGAAAAGTTAAAAGATTACATAACATATTTCACTGCTAAACTGCAAAAATGCGCAATCATAGAATGCTCCTAACACTCACTCGCAAACCAATTCAGAAATTTAATAACTAGATACATGTGAGCTTGAGTAATTACTACATGTTTTAGATAAAATGCCTTTCTGAATCGCATGTCAGGTGGTGAGTATAAAAACCTCGATGAGGCATTACAGTTAAGAGGAGTGATGTATTCCATCTCTGCCATTATGATGACAAAGATGTCCCTTGAAAAGGCTATTATTATTATTATTTTATTATTATTATTATTATTATTATTATTATTATTATTGGGCACAATTTTCAGTGTCGAAAATAATGATAACAATGATTGCAGGTCCACAATAATATCGCATGTGAAGTATATAAAGTCTTTAATAATAAGAGCTTTCGAACCCTGCACCAGGTTCATCCTCAGCCAAGTCACTTGGCTGAGGATGAACTTTATATACTTCACATGCGATATTATTGTGGACCTGCAATCATTATTATATTATTATGAAATAGCATTTACATACGACTGTCAATTAAACGTAGACAGTGGGAGAGAAATTTAAATAGAAACCTTTATTAACTAAACATATACATACGCAAACCACAAGAAACAGAATTTAACACAGCTTTCTTGCATGGAATCAGAATCAGAATGCCCATTGTATCCATCGGAATAACCACGTCCTTAAAGTTGCCTTTTTTTCCTACGGGCTGCTTCGGTAGTAAGATCCCGAGCTGGTATAAGGCCAACTTAATCTAATACAAAAATAACAACAATAGCACAGCGTTGCTTACTACAAGACAAATATATATATATATATATATATATATATATATATATATATATATATATATATATGTTTTTAGTAAAGGCACAGCTTTCAAACGTTGAGGAAATTAGAGTTTGTGTCTGACTTCTCCGAATCTCCACAAACGAAATGCTAAACAAAAGTAGTCGTTAATGAGAGATTCACTTTAATGCTGTCAAACAATAGATGAGAAAGCAGGACTTCATTTTCAAACAGAAATTAGCTTTTTTTTTTTTTTTTTTTTTAAGAGACAAATTTTACGCAGCCATTTCTAAACTTTCTGTTTTCGTTTTTTGTTTTTTGAAGAGGCCGTCTGGTGCATCGTTTAGACAAATATATAAAGCACAAAGAGATATTTTTATCGAACAATATTTCTGTAGGAAAAAATTCTAATTGACAGGAAAATATTAAAACAGTTCTCATCAGCAATGCACTCACCATCCATTAGCGTATCTCTATCTCTCTCTCTCTGTTTACGAAAAAAAAAAGAAAACAAAAGAACCGAGAGCGGCTGTCACAGCGCTTAAACCAGCGATTGCCACAGCGTGTTTCCAGGTGAGCCACAGCCCTTCCAATCCAGGTGAGTGATACTTGCAACGTGTTCTTTTTCTCTTTATATGCGAATTTGCTTCGTAAATTAATCTATACTTTTTTTAAACAAATTACTTCACACTGATTAAATGATTTGTTGTAGAGGGAGAACCACTGGCTTAATCATTTGAACGAAACCAAGAAGCTAGAATGCTGTACAGTACTAATTATGCAAACTTTGGTCATCTTCCTACTGCTATTTATTGAGGTTATCCTAAAATAAAGGCTAAGAAAATAATTATATGCACGTCACCCCTCACTGGTAAAGACCAACAAGCCAAGAGCGAAGTTATCATAATGCGACTGGAAACACAGTACAGGTCACGGGTAATACGCACCATTTACTAAAAAGGAATGCGATTCAAAGCAAACGCCATTACTTATGTAAAATATTCTTTTTAAAATATATTTGACATTATACAATAGCTTGAAGATATCTGCAAATCATGATAGGCAGAGGCCTGATTTACAGATTAACGTTTCTTCTAATAGTTAATAGTCAAAATACTTTTGGAAAGCAACAGAGGCGAAATTGAGACAACTTCAAACGACAAAGAATGCGCAAACTAACATTAAACAATCCAGTAAAGATATTCTATTGAGCTGAGTTGAATATAGAATTTAGGCCAAAGGCCAAGCACTGGGACCTGTGAGGTCATTCAGCGCTGAAATGGAAATTGACAGTAAAAGGTTTGAAAGGTGTAAAAGGAGGAAAACCTCGCAGTTGCATTATGAATCAAGTGTAAGGAGAGGGTGGAAAGGAAGATGAAGAAAGACAATGTGAAAGGAGATACAGTAAAAGGAACGAAAGTGGTTGCAGCTAGGGGCCGAAGGCACGCTGCAAAGAACCTAAAGTAATGCCTACAGTGCACCGCATGAGGTCCACTGACGTCACTATCACCTTACGGAGGAGATTCTATCAGAATCCACAATGACCTCTTAACTTCTCGATTTCCTTTGCACGCGCGGTAGTAAGAATCAGGTTGCCGTCACCTTCCACACTAGAGTCAAGGTTTGCATTGGCAAGAAAGCGTTTCCTTTAGTGTGAGGAAATAGGGAAATGAAAAGGTCAAGGTGAAGAAGTGAAGGGGTCAATGTACCTATTAAAAATACTCTTGTATAGGAACTTCAGCTCTCTCTCTCTCTCTCCGTATATATCATATTTACATTATACACACGCGTATACAAATATAATGAAAAACCATTCAACAAATGTATACAGAATTTTCAATTTAAGTTTTCCTTCCCGTATAGGTATAATGAAAAATAAGTGATATTTAAATTTAATTTGTAAAATTTAGCTAAAGCCACCCACTTGCAGACTGTGAAAAAGTAAGGGAGATTCTCCAGAATTCGGAACACAAATAACATTAAATTATAACCACAGATAAGGGATAAATAATTGAAGAACGAAAAGAAGACAGTAGTAAACCTTCCCACCAAACTGTGACTGGCCAACTTTAAACACAAAACTCTCCATACACGGGCAAATAGATGTGCACACAACTAACTAAAATTTAAGGAAAAAAGACGAAACCTAAAATCGTATGGTATTCAATGGCTTCCATTCAGCTATAACAAACGCTGCTCATTTCCTAACTAAAGGTATCAGGCACCTTTTGGAAAACGCTATTTCCTCACGTCAGAACGATCGTTAGGAATTAGAAAGAACTTCGCAACTACACACCTATAGTTAGTTTGTTTGGGAGCTGGCAGTTAATGTCCACAGCCGAAACCTTCCGAGCTAATTGTGATTGGGTGCTCATGACTCTGAGACCCACAATTGGTTATACAATGACATCGGCTGCGGAGATTTAGCGTCAGCTCCCAAAAAACTGACAGTAAGTTGCACTACATGAGGACAACTACTGTACTTCATGAATTTCTAATATCGAAAGCAGACAGGGAAAATAATTCGTCATCCAATTGGTGCAAGTGTGCAAATAAATTACTGGCAGTGCTTATAATATATGTCCGAGATTCAATAACAGTACATAATAGCATCGTGCACCATCACATTAGTTTTCCTCTTATATTTTCTGGTTTATATACGGTCTTCATTAGTATATTTATTAGTTTTTCATGTGTAAAAATGCGCTGTGCGTTAGTGGTTGTTGATTATCAATAATAATAATAATAATTCTCGTGATTTACCAAGAATTTCGGAGCACAGGACAAACCTCGCTATACGATAAAATGAGTTTCTAGCTGTACTTAATGGAAGCCTTGTCTCCTTGAAAGCAAATGGTTTGGAAAGTTTGGTTTATCTTGATTATATACCTTATTGCACTTCAACTTTCCTTTCGTAGAATGGAAAGAACGAATAGGAGATTGTGGTTGTACTTATACATATAAAAAAGAGAGTAATAGTAGTGCAGAAGATAAGAGGCAATTTGAAAAGCTATTAGATATGCTACTAGAATACAACATTCAACAAATAAATCACCTGCCAACAAGAAAGGAAAATACTTTAGACCTAGTATTTGTGAACGAGATGAATTATGTTAAAGAAATAATAGTTTATAATGCGAGTATTTCAGACCATAATGTCATAGAATTAACAGTTCATTCCAAAGCAAGTGAAAATAGAGATAAGCAAGAAATGAAAAAGTGGGAAGGATATGGAAAATACAACTTCTACAGTAAAAATATAAAACGGTCAGAAATTAATGAAGAATTAAACAAAGATTGGGATAACATTTTCGTAAGTGATGACATAAGGGTAAATACGGAGATATTATATAAAATATTGGAGAAAATAGTGGAAAAATATATACCGAAGAAGAAAAGTAAACATCATTCATGCATACCAAGAGACAGAAGGATCTTGTTCCAGAAAATCAGAAAGTGGAAAAAAGGTCTTGCAAAAGAAAAAAATGCATGGAAAGTTATAGAACTAAAAAGTAAGATAGAAAATGCAGAACAAAAGATTATACAATCAAAAGAAAATGAAAAACGGGACTTGGAAGAAAAAACCCTATTAAATATCAAGCAAAACCCCAAACTATTATACTCATATGCGAAGAAGATGAATAAAAGAAGAATAGAAATAGGCCCTCTGAGAATTGAAGGGAGATTAACGAATGAAAAAAAGGAAATTTGCAACATACTGGCAGAACGATATAAGAGAGAATTCACCCCTAGAATGATAATGATAATGAAGATAATGATATAGAAGTAAGGGAAGAAAATAGTGAATATTTAGCTGACATAGAAATTAATGAAGCTGATATTGTGCAGGCAATTAATGAAATTAAAATGGAGCTGCTGCAGGGCCGGATGGAGTCCCTGCTATTTTGTTAAAGAAAGTAGTTCATTCTATCGCAAAGCCACTTGCAATATTATTAAGACAAAGTGTAGATACAGGCAAGATTTATGATGAGCACAAATTAGCATATATCACCCCTACTTTCAAAAGTGGATCAAGACTAGAGGCAAGTAATTATAGGCCTGTGAGTCTAACATCACATATTATGAAAGTGTATGAAAGGGTAATGAAGAAAAATATTATGAAACATTTAATAAAAAATAATTTGTTTAATATAGGACAACACGGTTTCGTACCCGGAAAAAGTACACAAACCCAACTGTTAGTCCACCGTGAGAACATATTCAAAAATATGAAAAGCGGAAATGAAACAGATGTGGTTTATCTAGACTTTGCAAAAGCTTTTGACAAAGTAGACCATAATATATTAGCAAAGAAAATTAGAAAACACAATATCGTAGATAAAGTAGGAAGATGGTTAAAAGAATTTTTACACAACAGAAAACAGATAGTTATTGCAAACGATGAGAAATCGGATGAAACCAAGGTAATATCCGGTGTGCCACAAGGTACGGTGCTAGCTGCAATATTGTTTGTTATTATGATTTGAAGACATAGACAGTAATGTTAAGGATTCGGTAGTGAGTAGTTTCGCTGATGACACAAGAATAAGTAGAGAAATTACTTGTGATGAAGATAGGAACGCTCTACAAAGAGACCTTAACAAAGTATATGATTGGGCAGAGGTAAATAGGATGGTATTTAACTCTGATAAATTTGAATCAATAAATTATGGAGACAGAGAAGGAAAGCTATATGCATATAGGGGACCTAATAATGAGACAATCACAAATAAGGAAGCAGTTAAAGACCTTGGTGTGATGATGAATAGGAACATGTTATGCAATGATCAAATAGCAATTCTGTTGGCAAAATGTAAAGCAAAAATGGGAATGTTGTTACGGCACTTCAAAACAAGAAAAGCTGAACACATGATTATGCTTTATAAAACATATGTTCGTAGTCCACTTGAATATTGCAATATGATATGGTACCCACACTATCAAAAGGATATTGCACAAATAGAGAGTGTACAAAGGTCCTTTACAGCTAGAATAGAAGAAGTTAAGGACCTAGACTACTGGGAAAGACTACAATCCTTAAAATTATATAGTCTAGAAAGGAGAAGAGAACGCTACATGATAATTCAGGCATGGAAACAGATAGAAGGAATAACAGAAAATATCATGGAACTAAAAATATCAGAAAGAGCAAGCAGAGGTAGATTAATAGTGCCCAAAACTATACCAGAAAAAATAAGGAAAGCACACAGGACATTAATCCACTACGCACCAGCATCGATAATGCAGCGTCTATTCAATGCGTTGCCAGTTCATCTGAGGAATATATCAGGAGTGAGCGTAGATGTGTTTAAGAATAAGCTCGACAAATATCTAAACTGCATCCCAGACCATCCAAGATTGGAAGATGCAAAATATACCGGAAGATGTACTAGCAACTCTCTGGTAGACAGAGGCGCCTCACACTGAGGGACCTGGGGCAACCCGAACGAACTGTAAGGTCTGTAAGGTCTGTAAGGTAAGGAAAAAGAGGATAATGGCTTTATGAAAGAAGCCAAAGCACTCTTTTTCCATTCTCTTTACACAGCTAAACTGTAACAGGCAATAAAATAAAATATACAATAGGTAAATTACGGGTAAAATAGGTCTTTTATTTTATAAAAATATCAAAGACAAAATCCATTATACGAATACAAAATATGACACTCCTCCTCATTACCATAAAAAACAATTGCGATAATAATTATTTCAAGATCATCCCAGCCCAATAAATGAATGAACGAATGACTGACTGAACGAAGCATCATAAACGTGGGATGGATACGGCTATGGCCACATCTACAACTTCTAGCCAAAGTCAGTTGGCAAATAGCGTCTCCTTTAACATACTTCGATTCAACACACCCTTGGATAGATTATACCTGTTAGTTAGCGTAATTTAAATTGTCAACTTGAAGATAGACTTATTCAGCTTTTCCCTTTCTTTTCTTTTCGCCTAAAAGGCTGGGAAAAATGATGAAAGATTCATCTTGACGGAAAAAAATCCTATGTTTAACTAACAGTGGCATTTGGTTGAAATAAATCTAAACTTCTTTATATATCCTTGGTTTTATGAATACGTTGGAGACACGTCCTTAATAGCATTAGGTTTAGCATCCTAAATGTAAAAACAAAAATAAAGAATGTGTTCGAAAAACATCCAGAAAATAATGAACGACTAAGCGAAACAAGTTAATAAATGAGCAAAAAATGACCTCAACACGTCAACTGTGAAAACAACACCAATTTAAAACTGAAAATACAGGAAATCAGCTTCTCATCTTTGTAAGAATTGAGGTCACGTATCTTTTTTTTTCTTTTTTACATTTATCAGTTCAAGTACGTAACACGGAAAGATAAGTACCTACGCTGCCATTTTGAACGGTAAGTATACTGCCATTTTCAATGACCAGTATACTGGATATTTGAAAAGTACCAATTTTAGAATAGAAAATAAATTTTCATGGTAAAAGTGGCAGTATTCGGCGCGTAAAATTGAATGGAACCTTGATCATAAATAATAATAAAACGAATCCGGAAATCCGTGAAAGGATATTATACTGATGTGGAAGATTTAGCTTCAATCTCCTTATCAGCTGTCAATCAACTCCAGCTCTAGTATGACATTATAATAACCATGATTGATGGATGAGGATCGCTATTATTTTAGAGATTATCTCCACATACATCTGGTTCCATTTAACGAGAATAAAACGCCAGTAAAATGAATTTGCATTTTACCATTTTTCGTTTTTTCCCCCCACCCCATAAAAAAACATTATATAAATCAATCAATCAGCATACAAATCTGTGTATTATGTATCTCCCATTAGAAAATAAAATGTTCTTAGATTAAATATTTCTACAATACAGTTGGGTATAACACCCAAAATATAAATCAATCAATCTGTTTATGAATCTGTATATGAACCTGTATATATGGTGTACCTTCCGCCATAAAATAATAAATTTGTCTTAGATGAAATATTTCTGCAATACAATTGGGTATCAACCCATATAAATCGATCTGTGTATGAATCTGTATAAGATATATCTTCCACCATAAAATCATACATAAGGATATCTCGGATAAAAAGTTTTGTCATATACTTTGGTATTCCGCTGATGTCTATATCGCAAGCAGGGAGATAAATACAAAAGCTTGCGTTGTTACCTAACAACGAGAACAGACATTTCTGCCGCTGACTGAAACTGCGTAGTGACCCGACCATACAACAGGAAGCTGTCTTGTGTTCGGGTCTTCCATTTATCTCGGGAACAACAGTCATTCAGGAGCGACTGGTGTGTCAAACAAGATACGATAACGAGGCTCAATTGAGTCGGTAATTACAGTCTACTCAAGGAGGAAAAGTAATCCTTCACTGATAGCGTTAACACAAAATATACTATTACCTACCTTCTGGATGAGTGGATTAGCATATCTAGTCAAAAGGGGATGATGGATCATAATCCTCGTCTATTTGGTTTGATGAATGCTACGCTGAGCGTTCCAGTTTGCGCAAAGAGACTGTGTGTTTACTTTTGCAATGATGACAAATTCTTCTGACTAATAATTTTTCTGTGATTTTAGTTACATGAAACTTCTCCCTCCCCTTTACTTTCCTCTTCTTCCCCCCCCCCCCCCCCCCCACCCCATTTTTTTTATGGTGATCGCCAGGTGTGACTCTAATCAAGCGGTGCATCTGCTGCTTTACCTGCTATAGTGACAGGTTTTAAGGCCTTGGGAACACGAAAAAAGGAAAAGATCTTTGTATTTCATGGGAGGAAAAGATGAAGATTGATGAATATGTTGTATATTATCCTACAAATTTTTACATACTGTTTTTGGTCGCGGAGGGTTCTCTGAAAAAAAAAAATAATAAAAAAGCTCTTACTCTTTTACGAGACGGCCGAGGTGTCTGCTTTTACGAAAGATTATATAGGACAGCGTCATCAACATAACAGAGCTTACAGAATAATGCAAGGAAAACTATAATGAAAAATCATCTGAATAAACCAGGAAAACCACGCAATTTTATGCTGGAAATTTTCTTATACAAATAGACCTACTTCCCGCGACAGATTTCCCAGTCATTATCCATACAATCAATCATGATTGTATGGACAATGTAGACAGAAATTTCAAGAAAGACTTGAATGAATGCAAATAAGGAAATAATACGAAGCTTTTAGTCAGAAATATAATTCATGACAACGGGAGAAAGGCTTGAGAACCTTGACTCAATATATTCATATCGCCTTCCTTCCATTTCGCTTCATTAAACCTAGAAATATTCAGCTCATTCCTTTCCATTCCACTCCCTGCATTTTCATGCTTACCACAACTCCACCCCTTCCGATGGTGCATGCACTGAATGCAACAATTGATTTGAGAAAAAAGAAGAGATCTTGCACATGGGGCAACTACCTGTGCTAAATATAAGGCAGTTGGTTTCAATAATCTCTGAAAGGAGTACATTTTTTAATATGAAATCAACCAATCAAGTGGCTGAAACTTCCGAGGAATCATCTACTTTCGAGTATCCGTTTAAGTATAATTCCTGTAATGTACTGCATAGTCTTCTTGCTGTCCATTCTAACGAAAACACTTCTGAATGCAAAGACCCCGACCTGGTCTTAGATCTAAGGGTAATACTTACCACAATCAGGGGACAGAAGCCTAGAAAGAAAATCCAGTCACTCTTTTAGATGATAAGAATCAACAGGCCACTTCTCCAGTGCACTACCTCGAAAACTTAAAACTTTAGTGACAAGGTCTCCTGATTTTCGAAGTAACTGCATCATCGGATATAAAAATATCATGACTTTCACTTCCACGTAAAACATTCTGAAGCAAACTAACTCTGTGAAAATAATGTTAACGCCATTGCACGGAAACAGGATCTACATAACTCCAGAACTGCTTCACGCGAGCAATTCTCAACTTCTTGGAAGACTTGTCATTATCAAGGCCAGTTTCGCGTTTGTATATAATATAAATGTAAATATATAGTAATTCCTTTGTCATATTTTCTACGTCATGTAAAAGCAACCATAAAATATCATGCAATTTTCAGTCACATATTTATTATTTACTTCTAAATGGTAAAGGCAGACTTCAAAAATAAGAAACAATATGAAATTATCTAAAAATAAGTAAAAAAATAAAAAAAAAATAACGTTAAGAATCACTAAGAAATTTCTACATAAGTTAAAATTTCATCGACCAAATCAGTGCCTAAAAAATTGCCAAAATATTAGGAAAACCATTGCAGAATAAAATTGCCACTAACTTTATTGTGATGACTTCCAAGTCATCACTGACGTCTCTGTTAGTAGCTTCGGGAATCAAATATTAAAAAATTAAACATGATGTATTTCTAGATGCCTGTGTACTATAATCGCTGACTTGGATAACTAATTCACCTATTCGGTCCTACTGAGATGAAATGTTGAGAGCAAACCATGAGCATTAATACTCAGTGGAAACCTTCACTCACTTACTAAAAGCCTAATTTACATGCTCAACATAGACACTAACAGAGACGCATGATTCCCATTCATTTCTCATGCCATTCACTTGATGGTTTAACACAGATTGATAAATATATGAACTGATGTAAAGGGAAATGAAAGGAAAGTGAATCACGGTTTTGTTTACGGAATAGTACAGAGATAAGATAACATTTTCCTTCTAAAAAAAAAACGTAAGGCTTTGAGAGTGTATGAAACTTTTCCCCTCCAAGATTTGTTTTTTTGTTTTTCTTAAAAGCAGATTCGAATCAGCTAGAAACTAAATGTATTGCTGAGATGTGGAGGAGTCTTCAACGAACAGAAAATCATAGGGTTGTATTTGGCATATATCACAACGTAACCTCAGCATCACATCTAGATTAGATTGGATCATCACCACAAAATTATTTCAATGGGGAAAAGGTTCGATAATGATCATACGTTTAGATATCGACAGAACGATTGCCATACGGCTTGATTCATTCAACGTTAAACAACTGCAGATGTCGTAATTATGATATATATATATATATATATATATATATATATATATATATATATATATATATATGTATATATATATATATAATATATATATATATATATATATATATATATATATATACTATATATATTATAAACATAACAACACTCCCTGTCCTTATATATATATATATATATATATATATATATATATATATATATATATATATATATACAACAACTCCCATGTCTTATTTACAGGAAAGACAGAACTATGTAAATCACAACACAGTCATCAGCAATGATCACAGCGTAGGCTTAAATTTATTATAAATAAAATATAAATAAAGAAGTTTTTTTTTATTCCGACTAGCGTCGAAATATCCGAAAATGCAAAAGCAAAAGTGCAACTTCCAGCATAACATAAAACTACGTAGGAGTTATGGAGAACAGAATAATAACAATGATAAAAAAGAGAGAGGGAGTGAGAGACACAGAAAGAAAAAAAACAAAGAAAGAAAGATATTGTTGGCAAGAGACGAACATCCTCCTCCTCTCTTCCCCAACTCGCATTTTCTGCTCCCCCATCTCCTTACCCCACCTCCCTCTCTCCCCCCGCCCCCCCTCTCTCTCTCTCCCTTCCCTCATTTGTAATTCTAATGGGAAATATTTAATTTTTGTTTTCATTGCGTCATCGATTTCTCGCCGCTGATTCATCGTTAATGTGAACATCCCTTTCAAAGGGATCTTTCTTTTAAGAGGCTTTGCGGACTTTACAAACGCCACTTGCACAGGCGTAATCCACATTCACTTGCTCTGAACATGTTACATACGGACACACACACACGTACATGCTTATTATATATATATACATACATACGTACATACAAACATACACATATATAAAAATATATATGTATTTATACACGTGTGTGTATGTTTGTTTGTAATAAGTTAATACAAGTAAATGTAGATTATTTATGCAAAAGTGGCTTTAATATTTATATATACTATATATATATATATATATATATATATATATATATATATGTGTGTGTGTGTGTGTGTGTGTGTGTGTGTGTGTGTGTGTGTGTGTGAACTTGCATACATACATATGTTCTTTGAAACAACGCCATTAATTATAAATAAGCAGGTTTTTTTTTCATGAAAGGCTAAATAGCAATCAATCGAAATGTAGTACATTGTTTCCAAAGTACAGATTCCTTCATTCAATTTGTTCTATTAAGTAATAATACTAAAAACACAATCTGCAAAGCAAACTAACATACCCCGGTCAAGGAATATAACCTTTAACAAATGAAGCATATTTACAGTTTGGTATACTTTCCTTCAAATATCGAGTGACTTCATTTTTTCGAAGTTTAATATTTAAAGAACTAGTGTTGTAAACTCTTCCATATCGTAAGCAACACATTCATGAAGCACAGCTGGCCTGAATTCAATAAAAAAAATAATTTCTTTTATAGAATCAGTATTTAGAGGCAATATTATCGGTCAGTTTTTAAGTTAGCTATTTTTTCTGTTATGTTTGTTTATTCCAGCATGGCCTGTATTTAATCAGTGCATGCTATATTCCGTCCATTTTCATGGTGTTGAAAACATACGCCTGCAATTTGTTCAGTATTTACAACTATTTTATAATTTGTTCAGTATCTTTACTTAAAAAAAAATTTCCCATCAACTATGACAATGAGAAGGTAATTTATTTTCATATTCTTTACAATTATGGCCATCAACAAAATATCCTTCTTCAAGAGTGATGCAGCAAAAAACAGTGATGCGTTGTAAGTAATTATGGTAATTCATTCAGTATTAATAACCTAGAGGAGTAATCTCTTAAATATACATTTTGAGGTAAATAATTCCTCTGCACCTAATGACATATAACAAAATCACATCAGAAGCGCAATATTTCATCAAATCAGTCTGAGAGTGTAATGCTGGTAATACCTTGAGGTACAGCCACGAATTCTGACTTTTCCATCCAAATCGATATCATATATCAGTAGCCATAACTCCCAAATCAGTCTCTTCTTTAGCGAATCACTCATTACTTTTTGCAAATATAGTATATGTTAGTAATTTCAATATGCATAAGTATCACGTGTTATTAACTTTTTCCTCTACATACACTCATCTTTATCAGCAAGAATGTAGAATACTACAGTAGTTATCCCTTCTATAAAACAGGAATATACTGATAGTTTCTCCCCATTAATTCCCGAGGTTGTCCAGCCTAGACAAGTAAATGTAATTTTTTTCTCAGTGGAGACAAATATTAAACGTCTTTCATCAAAGCATTGGCTCAAACGTATTCCATTGCGGCGTATACGCTTCTCCATATACCGTGAATTTGGCAACTAATTTTTCCGCATTCGTTCATAAGCTCATTGGTTCTTCTTGCAGTGAGATAATTCGCTACTCATTAAGCAAAACCATTTCTCGTCTCACAAATTCCACATTTACTGAATAATTACTAATCAGCTTTAATGATCTTTCGCTGTCACTGCTTTTAATCGTGCAGATGATGAAATTAGCGGCTACATAAGTCTGTCATGCGCTTGCAACATTAGCAATTTATTGTCTCATTTACTTGTCCACAAGGAAAATCACGCATCATCAACTTTCTATTAACCCTATGCATTCCTAGTCCCTGTTTTTTACATAAACAGTAAAACATGCGAGTAATAGGCTGTACTACGTTACCACAACGAGAAAACTATGATCTTGTAAAAACCAGGCTTCGAAATTTAATTTGGTAGCGTGGATTTGTACGTAAACCCGCAAAAGTCATAACAGGTCAGGCCGCGATCGTTATCTTTGATTTAAACTACGGAGTCGGGTACAATTGTGAGTATCCAGGTGCCTTCAAAAAGCAGTAGCATTAAAATATCCTTATAAACCCCAATGACGACGATCACGGAAAGGTACAAATATTCCTCGTTTGAATTTTCTCTAGAGACTGAAATTAATTGCAACCAACATTCTCAATATCTAAATCATTTCTTGACGGGCTTCGATGTACATTCACGTGAACATGACCAAAAAGAGACTATGTACCAGGCCCCAAACTCCTTCCACCAGGGGTGACCCCTTGGGTACAGACCTACCCCGGGATAGCCAAGCATTCGGGATTTAAACAGGGCCTCAAGTTGGAATGAATTTAGATACCTTGGGGCGGTCCTCCTAACTCCGCTAACTCACTTACTGCAAATACCCCGAGTGGTCTGGTGAGTAATGCTGCTAGTCATATAGTGCCACTTTTACATGCTTATGTTGCTGATGCAGGAGGAGAGGGAAGGGGGGGGGGGGGGTGAGGGATGTTGGGGCGGGAGAGGGGAAGCCAAGGGGTGGGTAACAGGATACTACTTATACGTGATTTTGATTTGAACAACTGAGCCAGATTAAAGAGACAGCGAATGCTGGAGCAGATTCTGATTTGATGCATTTACTTAACAGCTGCTGTCATCAAGACCTAGCTGAATTTTGTAGCCATTAATCAAATATTAAATCAGTTATTCCATGTCATCAGCGACATTAATAGCAGTAAACGTAATACGGACACTGCTGATATATATATATATATATATATATATATATATATATATATATATATATATATATATATATATATACATATACATATATATATATATATATATATATATATATATATACATATACATATATATATATATATATATATATATATATATATATATATATATATATATATATATACCATGCAAGGGTAATACGAAAAGGGTACAGCCTTTCGGTTTCTTGGCGAGTCTTCAGGAATGAGGTTACATGACCCATATCCTGTATCCTCAATCCGGCTGATAACAATGCCCATTTGTAGCTATTTGGACTTAAGGGAAGCAGACCAGGAATTAACCACGGACTTAGCAAACGTGAGACAAAAGCTTTACCAAATACCAATATCCTCTAAAGAAAAAATAAAAAAAACACAACAGTCCACTAACACATCGATACTTCAACTGATGAATCGTGCAAAAGTACCTGTGCAGAAATCTTCCACAAAATTAGCCTCTTCTTGCATATACTCTGAATTAAAATGCTCTAATAACCTTCTCTTGTATATCAGCAAAATTTACATCTCAAGAAGGATCAATGTCCGATGTTCCCGTTGCAATGTTTTGTGCATTATTATTATTATTATTATTATTATTATTATTATTATTATTAATTATTATTATTATTATTATTATTATATATTATATCAAGAAGGATCTACGTCTGAGTATTCCCGCTGCAATGCTTTGTGCATTATTATCATTATCATTATTATTATTATAATTATTATTATTATTATTATTATTATTATTATTATTATTATTATCACAAGAAGGATCTATGTCCGAGTGTTCCCGCTGCAATGTTTTGTGCTTATTATTATATTATTATTATTATTATTATTATTATATTATTATATTATTATTATTTTATTATTATCTCAGAAGGATCTATGTCCGAGTGTTCCCGCTGCAATGTTTTGTGCATTATTATTATTATTATTATTATTATTATTATTATTATTATTATTATTATTATTATTATTATTATTATTATTATAAAACGAGCTGTTACTCCTTGTCCAGTGTACCAAACCTTATATGTTCAAATGACTCTCTAGTAAATATATATACGATAAATTATTCCGAAAGGGGTCATAAGCCAACTGCACAAAATTAATGACAACCTTACTCTACTTACACGATAGTTGGTCTTTCAGCTTGCGTCAAAACATGAAAACTGCAATGACTCCGAGTGTGCACTGTACCTGCTCCTAATACTTGCCAAGGGTTATAGTGGTAACTCGATGCTTTCTCAATAATCTCAATCTCAATAAAAAAAACGAGCATTCCTGAAATTCCTGTCAAGCGGCGACTATTCTAAACGCTACTTGGAAACAAATGGCAGCGCCGAGGAAATAAGAAACGGACAAATATTCACGTCATCAGGAGGCCCACAGACACGCGATGAAATCTAATGAATGAGCTTCTCGGGACGAATGTTCAGGACCTTGGCATGCTTATAAATCTCGCCTTCATTAATCACAATCAGCGGAAAATATCAAGAGGGACACAAGAGAGTCGACAGAGGTCGAACGAGTTTTCAAAACAACGGACCGAGATATTCATCAAGGAATCCCACAACCTCACCCACGACGGCGCTTTGCTCTCGATTCCTCTCTGCCTTGGCCTCCTTTGAATCTTTCCAAGTTTCAATTACGGAAACTGTGTGTGTATATATATATATATATATATTATACTATAATATATATATATAATATATAGATAGATATATATATACATACACACACACGCACACACACACATATAGGGGTATATTTATAAAAGCCACAAGTATCGCATAATGTCGAATCCAACTTTCTAGGGAATGATTTGCACCTATGGATTTTTAAGCGTATGTGGCCGGGCCAGGATCCATCTGATGCTGAAAACCTGGAGGTTTAGTTTCATGGAGCCATTTCTGCTATAGGTATTATATATATATATATATATATATATATATATATATATCTATATATATATATATATATATAGTATAAATGTATATATACACGTATATATAAGACACCCATTACCACCCTTCTTTACGGAGGCGGAGAGGTCCAATGCCTCCCTTAATCATTTTCGAATTCAATTTTTTCTTAACTTCTTCCAGTGTTTTGGGCTTCAATCCTATCGGCTTTTGTTCTTAAAAAGAATATTTTTCAATATGGACAGTGAAAGACTAGTGTCTAGGGATTCTGCGCTTTCGCAAAGGGCTTTGTAAACCGGAGTGATATCCCAACGGCACTTTGGGGTCCAAAAGGAGATTGAGATTATTAGGAAAGTTCTGCAAACTGGACGGAACAACCGGTTCCCTTTTGTACGCTCTCCATTCTAGACATATTAATGAGGAAAACGCGAAAGATCTTTCGAATAATTTCGAGTAGTCTCACTTCTTGTGCGAAGGAGGATAAACATTTTCACTAAGTTATGCCTATATTAATATCCTGTTACTTAGGAATGCTGCATGCCTGAAATATAAGCTAAATGCAGTTTATATTTGCAGTAATGGATTTTCCTTGTACATTAAAAAACAATTCTGCCCATGCATATACGTAAGTATGTATGTATAAGGCATATTATATATTTATATAATATATATATATCTATATCTATATATCGTATTATATATATATATAGATATATATATATATATAAATTATATAATATAATACATATTATAATACACACACACACACACACACACACATATATATATATATATATATACATATACATACGTAGAAGCATGCGTGCGCGCGCACACACACATATACGTATATGTCTATACATATATTTGGGTGACATTCGCCCTACCAAAGTGCGGGCTCAAAACCTAAAAGCTTAACGATCAGGGCCCGCATATGTTTTAAGCCCCTGACATACGCACACGAACACACACACACACACACACACACACACGTAAATAAGCACCCAAAGCTAATTATTTCACCGCAGAAATGTGCTAAACTTATAAACATACCCGAGAATACATGACACTACTGATGTCGAGTCATTATCTTTCCTTCATTGTAAATTGTAATGAATTCAGGTCATAAGGATGAGGTCTGGTGTTAGAACAGACACACCAGTTTTTTACGAGTTTATTTAATAAATTCATAACGTAACAGGCTACCATTACGTGGACAAAAACATCACGAGAGAGAGAGAGAGAGAGAGAGAGAGAGATAATAACGGAATTTTTCTCCCTTGAAGTACGAAGAAGCTGCGTCTACCCTGTTTTTCCTCCAAGGTAGCAAAAGGCAGACGGGAGCTGAAAATGTTTAAAACGGACAGTTAATCATAAAAGAATGCTGAAAATGTTCTCAATTACTGTTTACGTCGCCTCGGCGCAGTCTTGTCGAGTTCCGTCTCTTTCTCTCTCTCTCTCTCTTTTTTTTTCATTCGTTTTATTGCTAATTAGCGGAATTTCTACTTAAAGAGTCGCGGTGAAGGGACAAGATTCGGGACTAAAAAAGAAAAAAATAAAATAAAATAAAAAAAGCGGTCAGGCTATTAAAGCGACTCGCCATTGATTTGGTTGGTAACGTTGATTTATTTTTCATGACTTGTAATTGTCGTACCCTCTTTTTTTATAATCTCTTTCAAATGTTTATGCTTTGCACTCTTTCGCTCAATCATACCTTAACACTTGAAACAAATACTACAATGCGTATTAATTTTCCTTGCAATTCCGTTAGCATTGTCTAGCTCTTGTTGTCATTTTCTCCCCAATATTATTTTCGTTCCGGATTATGCCTAAAAATAAATCATAATGATGATCTGACGAATCTAAAATCTTCACATAATTTCAGGACCTACGCAGTTTCAGCCTTTGGCTTCTCTGACAGCAGGCTGAGATTAAGGACACCTTCATAAATACAAATATTTACTTTTTTCACAAAACTGCATGCACATGAGGATGTATCACTACCACTGTAATCAAAACTGATTAGTTTTCTTGGTTGTTAAATAATCATGAGCATTAGGAACGTCTTGTAAACATGTCATTTACATGGTCAAATGACAAAGTTTTTTTTTATGAACATTAATATATCGGGCGACCTTGATCAGAAATTAGAGTGAGGTCTTTGACTCTTAAGCACATTAACAGAGTTACAAACACAAAGAAAAAAAATTAATATAAAGAAATATACATAGTACATACGTACATACATACATATGTATATTTATATATATTATATATATTATATATATATATATTATACATATATACATATACATATATATATAATATATATATATATATATATCATATATATATATATATATATATATATATATTCATAAAATTTATATTGAAATTAAAGAAGAGGCGTAGCTGGATACCTGTTTGCCGCTATTGCTGAAAATGCACAATGAATGCGTTCATAAATCATAAAAATGCAACGATTCAGATCGGATATATCGTGACAATAGAGACAAAGAAAGACAAAGAAAGAGAATTAAAAATAAAATCAACTGCTGAACAACACTGATATTAGTAATGCCTTCACAATATCCTATACTTGCACGATTTTAGTTATGCTCAAGAGATTGCTATTGAATTCCATTATTCCAGTCTTGCCCCGACGCACACTTCAAGAAATATTAACCATTAAAGAAATTACGTTAACTGCCGAACACTTACCTATATGAAAATCGCTAGTCAGGAATTTGGTCACACAAGGCAGCCAATCCCAGAAATCAAATAATCAAGGTATAGTGGATGACGTTTGTATTATTAAAGAGTGTCTTTAGAAAACATGACTAATGAAGCATTGATAGTTTCCTCCACAAATACAGAAATGTCTCTAAACCTCTAGTTTATAAGACTTACGAGATAGGCTTTTGGCTGCGACCATATTTATTCCTACGTTTTGTTTTTTGTTTACGTGAATTACAAAACAGCAGATCAATCTGATCTCTGCTTTGCGACCTCACAGGAGCCTGAACTAACGCGCCACAAAAGCCGAGCATCTGTGCAAGAATTGACATTTTAAAACGCTCTATCATCATGAACCGATCTGGTCCAAATCAACGGTGATGCAGATGTCATCAAAGAGGATTTTTGTTATTTGCATCACATCAGCTGTTTGATATGCCAACTCTGACATAAGGCAAAATGAACCGGGTGACACGCTCGTTTAATTTTAAACAGAGTAGGGCTGCAGGAGGACAGGGTGGTGACATTTAGCCCCGTCTGCAATTTATACAGTTGACGTCCATGGAGAATATTGGTCATGTTTCGTGTTATTCAGGCAGAGGTAGACCTCAAATGGGATTGCGTTTGATTTCGCATAAGCAGAGAGTGCGAAAACCAAACTGTAGCTGTCTCCACCCACCCATTAATGACTTAAACATGCAGAAAACCTTTATTTTCTCGACACGACCAAGAATAACAGCTTTCTGGCGACCTCCTCTGGACAACAATCTCCATAAGCGCCGTCAGGCCCTTCTCTCTCTCTCTCTCTCTCTCTCTCTCTCTCTCGTCTCTCTCTCTCTCTCTCTCTACAGGTCACACATACACACGCACACAAACACACATCACCCTTCGGGTAGTACAACAGGAACAAGGGGGCGAGAAACAAACCTCCTTCTCCTCCTCCTACAGTTCAAATTCTCTCGAGAAACGTTGGAATCCTCATACGTGCTTCTTCAGATAAAAACCCAATCAAATTAGCTAACTTGGCCCCGGGGGGTTGGCAAACTCTAAATCATTTGCATTTCGTAATAACTTGAGGGAGTCCAAACCATGTGTAAAAATTAGACCAACTTGCCGAGGCCTTTTTCCTCTCCCTTTCTGCAGTAAGCCTTGTGAACTGGTGGCGTCGGAGCGCCTGCGGAATTCGCCACTGGTTTTCGTCTCGTTTTATTCCGTATCACTCATCGTCTTCCGTCTGAATATTCCGTCCTGATTAACTGGCCGCGAGTGAAGCATTCTGAGGAGTCAGTCCGAACCCGCAGGTGCACACAGCGATGGCGAACTCGGGATAGTCGAGTTAATTCTTATTCAGTTAACCAAGTTTTGCGCCATTTTCATAATTAACGCAGTCAACCAGTCCTCTGCTACCTAGGTGAAGAGGGCTTTAAAATGGTTGAATTCGGTGGGTGGATTTCGTTGGGTGGGGGGAGGAGAAGGGGGAGGGGTGGATGGAGTGGGTGCAAGAAAAGTCTGGATCTCACATGAAGTATTTCCCTCCTTTTCCATTTCCTGCGTCTTTCTTCAAGTTTTTGGCAAAGAAAACCTAGGTGGGATTACGGGTACTACTTGGGCTCTGTCCAGTCCTTCGCCAGGAGATCACAAGTGGAAGAGATATGAGGAAATGATACAGTATTATCGATGCGATGACGATAAACTGTCTCATTAGGATTTCGAATCACGTGTAAGTAAGGAACTGGTTCATTGTAAGTTTAAACGAAGAGTTGTAAATTATAACTAACATATGACGTCTAAATTAGTACTTACTGCAATTCTGTAGCAATGAATTAGTACTTACTGCAATTCTGTAGCAAATTGGATATAGTACATACGATAACCAGTTTGCTACATAACTGTACGTAGGATGTACACAAACTTACACATACAATAAAAAAATATTGTAAAACTGACGTTTTTAGCTTAACATTGGACTTTTAGCTATGTCATCTACGTTACTGATCTTAACATCGGAACATCGAATGAGCTACAAGTTGACTTGTACTACCTCTGATGATATGGGCCAGTTTAGCATAAAGTTTAACAAGAAGGTGAACCTTTGAAAAAGGGGTAGAGTAATGAAGGAAATAATTTCCCATTCATTCAAGTCCTGCACACTAAAGTCCTGCACACTAGGTCACTAATCATCTTTTGCTTACGGAAACTGTAATCAATACTTAAGAAATAATACATGATTTGATGGAAAACGAACCAAATACAATAAAAAAAGGCAAATCTACGTTTTCCTATGAATTTACCCTAATCGTCAGACTCTAGTGACCTCAAAAGAGAGATTACTCCAAACATTTCGGTCTATATATTAAGTACTTTTATATCATTATAGTGCATTAGGGGTTTACATATACAATGAATTAATATACTGGTAAACAGGCAAGATATACTGCTTCAAGACTGCTAATCAACGATGTAATTTAAGTTAGGATTAAAGAATTTGGTACATTAGAAAAGACAACTAAAGGGAGACACAAATCAACTTCATGGAAAATACACGGTGTTGAAATCCACGAACTACAGAAAGAAGAAAATTAATTTCACACACATTATATATATATATATATACATACACACACACAAATATATTATACATACATGCATACATATTATGAATGAAAGACACTGTGGAGAAAAAGAGTCGCAGTTCTGCTTTATCAAGTAAAACCTTGATCTTAATTGGTCATAACGATAAACAAGTCTGGTAAGTTTTTCCCTGATGTCTGTGACAAGTGTGGGGATAACTGTTAGCCCCAAGGAGGAGGAGGAGGAGGAGGAGGAGGAGGAGGAGTGGGTGTGGGGGGTTTGGGGATGAAGAGACGATCCTATGAGTGTGTAAGAGAGATGGTAGACGGAGGCAATACTTCTGCGGCACAATATACTACGAAGTGGAATCCATTCCATGGCAAGGCATCTGGCAAAGATGAAAATCGGGACTATGTTCTGGGAAAAGCTCGACTTCCTATCCTGGATGGGACCCTGAGATGGTCCGAGTGAAAAATGTCATGTGAAAGCGTATGGTCCGGCGACAGGAAAAAAAAAAAAAAAGGGAAAAAAAGCATTGGTAATGGGCAACGTCAGACACGAAAATAAACAACCGCCAGCAAGACGGCGTCAACGAGAGAGAGAGAGACGAGAGAGGAGAGAGAGAGAGCGAGAGAGAGAGAGAGAGAGAGATCCTGACTGCAGAGGATTGAGACGAGACGTCAGGGAGGTCTAAAAGTTTGGCTAAAAAAAAAAAAAAAAGGCGAATGAACGATAAAAACTGAGCGAGTGACAGAAGATATATGATCTCGTCTTAATGCAGTCAAAAGAAACAAGAGTAATCGGACGGTGCAACATCTTTGCTTGTATATGGTCTTACAGGCATTCATGCACACAACCAAGATATATATATATATATATTATATATATATATATATATATATATATATATATATACACACACACACAGACACATACATACATACACACGCACACACACACACACATAATATATATATATATATGATATATATATATACACATATATGTATGTATGTGTATACATTATACAACGCACACACACACACACATATATATATATATATATATATATATGTAATGTTAGCAAAATGCAATAAACCTACCTAAGAGTTACTATATATTCAAATCAATTCAGGGCATTATTTAATATTGAAAACGAAAGAAAAATATATGAAATTAATAATAATAATAATAATACTAATAATAATAGTCTTGGACCCACAAAAGTTCTAACACTCATTTGTGATGGAAAACAGAATCAGAACCAACCGCAAATTGAAGATTTACCCCCATAAAGAAGAAGAAGAAAAAAAAGTGAACCCGATCCACATCTTATGCAAAGGCCATTCGACTCTATCATTTATGCCCCAGAATAAATTGTGGCTTCTGAACATCACGATACGACTCTTAAGAGCTTGTGGGTGAATCGGAGGTGACATTTCCCTCAGACCAAAACACAAAGGCAATGACTGGTGAGCGGCAATGTATTTAACAGTCTGAAGCCAAAGGTAGCAAGAAATAACAGAACTAGATTTAACTACTGGAAAATAAAGACGCCTGTCAAAATTTTACTTATTTCTTATATTAGAAACAATGATTCATAGCATTCGACACTATATCTCCTGAATTATTCCCCTGAATAAATTCAATCTACAAATAAATCACAAGATGAAGAACGACCTCACACTGTCTAAAATAAATAGTAAATAAATTAAAAGGAATCTGCAAAGGCAGTGCGAGTTGATTCAGAAAGGGTTCAAACGCTTGCCATTCAAGTTATGTGAACTACCATCGATTATTGCAGAATAAAATGAAGGATCATCTTTTCCCCTCCGTAACAGAAGCGATATGAAAAGAATTCTCACCAAGCTAGTGGCTACGTACATTAAGTTGCATCGTGCACAAATCCAAATACAGAAATCTCAAACAAAGACACACCAATGAAAATCCAAGATGAAATGTTATTTCACAATCGGAAATACTATAAGGCCCCTCCCACATCATTTAACCTTATCATCAAGAAATATCAATATGGGTGAAAATTTCATAGAAATGAAGAGAAAATCAACCCAGAGTTTATAACTGATGGAAAGCAAAGACAAGAGCTAAAGGCATATTGGAATAACCCCTTTAAAAATCCCGCGACACTGGATAAGCTAAAGAAAAAATTCCAGTCTTGTTGAATATGACTGCTGAGTACAAAACTGTATCGACTCTTTTCTGTTTGGAGAATGATGTGTCTTCCATGAAGAAGAAGAAGGGAATGAAGCAAATCTCCCAAGGACATTTGTGACATTATTTCATCAAGCAATTGGCCCAGATGTTTCGCATTAGTAAGGCCTTTGCTAGTATGAGAGGAACAACGCATCATTAACCCAAGAGAAATGCTTCTATAGTAAATCGATGGTATTACTACTTAAGTTACAATTAATAAGGCGTCTTTTAAAATGGGTCTAATCATAGTTTGAATAATTTCCATGTTATTTAGTCTCTAAGCCATCGAGAGCAGGAGATCTAACGTGGTAGGAAAAATGAAAATAAGAGAGCAGACTCTACGATTATAAGAATAGAAAAGAACCGCCGAAAAAATGTTCTTGGTGGTTCTAATTTCTAAATGACATTATTTTGTCAAGCAGAGCCACAGCTATCAATGAAAGTATAAAAAACTGCCATACTGATAAAAAAGAAAATCGAAGGAATGAATATTAGCCTGATACCAACATTTGCAGACGTTAGCAAGAAAAACAACTTCGGGAGAGACGCTCTAAACAAAATTAAAACCGAATGTAAAAATAAATAAAGACTAAAAATATGAAATTCTTGAGATAACTCGATAATCAAGCATATTTGGAAACAGAGAATAAAGTCCTATTAGACAATGAGGATAAAATGAAATACACTAGCAAATTAGTTATTAATGCTAATTGCACAACTATATAATATACACATGTACACAAAATCGTATACAAGCGTAAAAGTGATTGGTTAATATACCTAACCAGCATAGCCTCGCAAACACAGTAATATATACTACTTACGTTTCTAAGATGTACCCTGCGTTTACGAATTCCTACAGGCTGGTCATCGCTGCAAAGAACATTCAAATCATTACTATGGAGAAGCACCGTTAAAATTTAAATTATTACAGTGGAAAAACATCGTTAAAATTTAAATTATTACTATGGAAAAGCAACGTTGAAATTCAAATCATTACTATGGAAAAGCATCGTTAAAATTCAAATTATTACTATGGAAAAGCATCGTTAAAATTCAAATCATTACTATGGAAAAGCATCGTTAAAATTCAAATCATTACCGTGGAAAATCATCGTTTGAAATTAAAATTATTACTATGGAAAATCAACGTTGAAATTCAAATCATTACTATGGAAAAGCATCGTTAAAATTCAAATCATTACTATGGAAAAGCACCGTTAAAATTCAAATCATTACTATGGAAAAGCATCGTTAAAATTCAAATCATTACTGTGGAAAATCATCGTTTGAAATTAAAATTATTACTATGGAAAAGCAACGTTAAAATTCAAATCATCACTATGGAAAGGCACTGTTAAAGTATGTATTTTTAACATTTAGCGTGAGTTCTCTTCCCTTAATGCAGAAAATTCTCTAAATTTTAGTTTCACCGCCAAACATGCATGGTGTTATTATTAACATCTTAGGGTTATACAGCAAATTAAACCTAAACTATAAAGATCTAAATATAATATATTATCTAAAAATATAAAAAACAGAGCATCTAAATAAAAAAAACAATAATATTTAATATATAGTAAGATATATATAATATATATAATATATATATATATATATTATATATATATAGATATTATATTATATATATATATATATATTATATATATCTATATTATATACACACATATACATATATATATATTAATATATATATATATATATATATATATATATATCTATATATACTATATACTATATATAAAAACATGAGATGTGATCTAATTTATATCAGATAACTTTCGCTTGACTTCCACTGGAGAAGTGAGTAAGTGAAGTTCATCTTGAACTGTCGCCTGCCAGACGACTGCCAATCGCTCATTCTTGCGAGAACTTTCATTTATGCCAGACACAAGGCTGTTCGACCCTAATTCGTTTCTCCGGTCACTGAAAGGGGTCTCCATACTGTTTGCGCGGTTATGCTTTACGGAACGTGCAAAGTTGAGTATAAAGCGATGGAAAATTTGGAATTATCTGGCGTTACAACTATCACGGTTTCTGACGTAATATATATATATATATATATATATATATATATATATATATATATATATATATATATATATGTATATAGATAAACGGCTACTTGTGGATGGATTGTGGATGGATCTCTGTATAAATACCGCCTTTTCTATAACTCTTCTTATTAAATACCTACCCAAGAGACAGTAGTCTTTGAAATATAGTACTTACTTTTTATATTTTGACGTTTTTATGGGCTCCTTTTATTAGATAAAATATACTATATATATATATATATATATATATATATATATATATATATATAATATGTTTGTATGTGTATGTATGTATGTATGTATGTATATGAGATTCAACTTGATTACTGAACAGAAAGCCAACGATAAACGGAAATACGACCAATACTAGTCCTATTTTTCATAAATTACAAATTAATGAAATACAGAGTTTTTCAAGCTGCGCTGACATGAAACAAAAGCAATTCACTCGAAATTAGGCATCGAGAGATCAGAGATCAATCCCACGGAGGAGACACGACTGGGATCAGTTTCCAGAAAAATCCATTGTCCGTCTGTCGACCTCAGAAGTCAATTAGGTGGTTAGTTGGCTATAGAGGGTCACAGCCAATGTGTAAGAAGGCGAGGGTCAGCAACCTCATTCCCTAAAAAAAACCATTCGGTTGTTAATTTCCTAAATTATCGGTGAACGAATATTCTCATTCATACGTTTTTTGTATTAATTTGCCTTTTAAAGATTAAAATTGGTACGTCTAAGAATGGACACATTCAGCTTATGAATAACGTTACTGAATTCTCTACTTATGATGTTTATATAAATATATATAAAAATATATATATAATATAATATAATATAATATATAATATATATATATATATATATGTGTGTGTGTGTGTGTGTGTGTGTGTGTGTGATTATAAACACACATACACATATAAATATACATATTTATTAATAAATAGTAACCTCTCGGTCATTCGTGAAACAATAAGTTAACCGCATAATACAAGAAACACTATTTATTTGAAATATCAGGAGCAACTGCATGAAAATGGTATCAAACTTTGGACACGTATAAATCTCCTCACACAAAGGCGCCACTTAAGGTCGTAAAAACGCGGAAAAAACTTTGTTGCAAAGGATAAAAAAGAAAGAAAAAAAAATAAACAGCAAGGGTGAGATATTATGAAAGGGACCTTAACTCCCAACTTACCTTGGTAAGGCACAAAAAATAAGGTTCGACTTGTTATGGAAGGTCTTGAAATAAAAAAAAAAAAAAAATATGGCAATGAGGAAAGAAAGAAAACAAAAACTTTCGTTTATGGTAACTTCTGAAACCCTATTTATAAGATAAACTCAAAGAAATTGCAACTCGAACTGCCACACTTAACAGTCTATCAGCTTCCAAACCCGCTGGGAATACCCAAGTCAATTTAGAACATAAAAATCATTCAGATTATGAAAAAAAAAAAAAAAAAAAAAAAGCCGTCAGACATATCCGGGACACGCTAATATCCCAACAACCAATCAGACAGGGAAATAACTTAATGGGCCGCGGGTGAAGTAACCTCTGCTTGATAAATAACAAGCGTCCTTAGGATTAATCGCACAGTGTGTCCCTTTCCCCCTACGGTTTCAGCCATGCCACCCAGCGACCCCTGCGTCCTAAGACCAGCGAGAACCCTAATTCTGACAAACGACCTAAATTGGCGAAAGATAAACTGCGCCAGTAGTAACCCGAGGACAGGAGGAATGAGCGAAGGACGCAAAAAGAGAGAGAGAGAGACAAAGGGAAGTGGCCAATAAACGGTTCTCGTACACCGCCGGAAACATGAAAATAGAGAGGCCATTTGCGAGAATATGGAGGCAATTACCTAAACAAACAACTATTATATTAATCATGTTCCCTGGATAAATACTCCAGAGAGGAACTGCGATGCATTAAGACATCAGTAAACTGCTTCTGAATGCAAATGGCCCCCGGACGGATATAGAAACAAAACAGGAACAAATCGCAGGAATTCAAATGATAGTATGCTGTTAACATGTATGTATGCATAAATGCATAAAAAGGTTGATTTGTACAAAAGTATTTCCAGACAACTGTATCTGGAAAAAAATGTACGTACGGTTATATTATATATATGTATACAATATATTATATCTATATATATTATATATATATATATATTATTATATATTATATATATATATATATATTATCCAAAGGGAATTATTTATGTTAAATCCCCCTACCTAGAACAGCATTCGACAATGCCCTTAGGCAATTAGCCATTTCCTGGACTTATGTATGATTCACTTTGGCTGCGAGTTATTTCCAAGGTAAGGTGAATGCCATATTAATGGATTACTTGGGACTATATATATATGTATATGCATATATAAGTATATATTAAGCCATATATGATTGCTTGGGACTATGTAATATGTATATGCATATATAAGTATATATTAAGCCATATATGTCAATTTATATCGAAATCACTATATTTTGGGAATATTACACACCAAAGAGTGCATATACCTTATATACGTACACACATATGTATGAATAACATACTATAAAGGTATATATATATGGATATATATAATATATATATATATATATATATATATATATATATATAGATATATTATATTAATGGAAAGATAGGAGATATACATAAATAAAATAGGAAGCAGAGATATTATACGTTAATGTACCTAGATCATATGCAAACAAAACAATGTTTTATGAATTAAAAAAAATGTATGCTTGTGCACATGTGAGGATATGTATTCTAGAAACATTAGTGGGGTATTCTGGCATCACAACGATTATCGTCACCGAGGCTGATCGCAATGACCTGAGCATTGCAATGACCTACACACGGAACAAATAAAGAATAAAAATACCATAATTATGTTACACAAACAACGGCTTCTCCAAATTCATTCCTTGCAAACTACTTTGCTAGGAATGCAGTTTACTTCCGACCAATGAAATACTCATTAGAAATGCTATATCTTCTACGGCTTCTATGATTCCCATACAAAATGGTGAGGCCAAAGAGTTTACAAATTAAATCAGCAAAGGAAGGTAGGTACTATAACAGCTTATGAGCAAACAAAAAATAAGTGTACATCAACATCTCAACAAACTCTAAATTATTTTAACCAAGGATTAATTCAAAATTAAGAAAAAATATTAGGAATAAAAATATAAGGCAAATATAAACAGTTCCTATATGCTGAACCAGTCGAAAATATGGTGATACAATGGTTTTTAACATACGCAAGACTGTCAGTCATATTCTCAAAGTGAATACTGAAGAGGTTTACCTTAATTACTTGAAAACTCCGGAATATTTATAAAATAAATATCATCAGGACACAAGTGCCAATTTAACACCAAAATTTTTTGGTCGAGAATGCAATCAAAACTGAAAATAAGCAGGCAAAGGGGCCTTCAAAAGTGACAACTTATATGAAAACTCAAAATTACTTTAAAATTTTAAAGAAAATGAGCTAAAATCACGACAATATTCCAGATTTTGAGCACCATACATATAAATACAAAATACCTATGAGAATTGAAAATACCCTGACATAAATCAAAATGACTTTCAAAATTCATAAATTACAATGCATACCAATTAAGAAGGAACCGTATCTTTGGTGTTTTGATTCCTGACGCAAAGCCTCTGATAATATCTTTATCTAAGAGACTGAATTTGGCTGTGGTTATATCCCTCTATAACTAAGTCTTATCGCTTGGCGATAGACTTTTTGTGTTCTCCTTACGACTGTCATTCGTAAGTATTTTTTGGTTCCTCTCATCTCCCTTGGATATCTTAGTAGAGAGGTTCTTTCTTGACTAGAGGAGATGATTCAAACAGGCAAGTTGACAAGATAACAACTTTATTCTGTAACTCCATACTAGGAGATGCAGCTCGGTCGGACGACCGATATGTTTGATCGTTGGCGTGGAACTGCCATTCTAAAGCATCGCGTCGATAGCGGAACATTAGCTATCTCAGCAATTCATATAAAAACACATACGTAGTCCGCCGGCTCGGAAGTTACAAGTTTCCGGCGTAGGTTAACAGGTCAACCGCTTCCCATGGAAGTTGTTGTGCAAAGTTATCATAAACATAAAAATGTTGACAAAGCTTAGAGCTAGATCAGGCTACTGCAGACAGCGCATAGCGTAATCTGGGTCTGCTTTGGTCACGTAGAACCCTCCTAATGCCATGACCCCAGGTCATTGGTTTATATTTACAGATCTTGTAAATTTAATATATATGTAATTATTACATTAGGCTCGGACTGCTACCTATTCAAGCCTTGAATAACAAAAAAAAAAAATTACTTTAAACATTGTTCATAGGAGCGTGCTCGCAACATACGTCTAGGTATAACATAATAAGTGATTAAATGTATAAAAAGGTTCTGTTACATAACCTTGTTGACATATTCATAAACAAAGATAAATGCATGGAAAATATAGATCCATGTTTGGTAATACTAATGATTAGGTACCCAAAAATAATAAAAAGGTAAAAATCAAAACATGTATACATGATTAATATGATAACAGGTAACCTGATTAAGAATAATGGTTACTAAATAATGATTATAGCATGATCATGGATAATTGTTAAAGAGTACTTGACACTCTTTGTAATAGATAAATATAATTGTACAATGGTATAATAGTATAACCATGGAAATCTGCAGAAAAGCAATAAATAGGGCTGATATATTTTATTAGGTGCCCGAAAAATACCTTTAGGAATATATTAATGTATAATATTGGGCTATAATGATTTATTAGGCGCCCTGGAGATACTTTAACTGTTCAAATGCAAAGGCGTGAGTCTTTCTTGTCCTACATTTTTGCCAGCATACGGACCGCTTTTCACACAACACAATTCCAGACAATTCCCTAGGCACGAACTGAAGTGGCCAGGTTCAGGCGGCCCTAAACGCAAACGACTTGAGTTTAACGGGTACGTCATCTAGACGGGCCAGTACGTTCCCTTGGAGATCCTTCTGTTTACGCCTCAGCCTACGCCAAGCAAAGATGTTGACGGCGATAACCAATATGGCCGTCACGCTGAACACGGCTAGCAGAATGTAGTAGCACAGATTTTCTCCACCTGCATAAGTCGATGACGCGTGGGTCATCTCAGCCAGTTGCGTCAGACGATGAGCTACTCGCGCGTTGTATGGGAGAGGTAGTGATGGGACGATTGTGGAAGCCCACGTGTAGTTCGCGAAATACGCCTTCTCACGTATTATCGTGTTGACCCCTCTGACGGTATAGTTTGTAGATGTCCCCGTACAACCATCGGCTGCTACGAAGATAGGGGCATGGGCGGTGGTACTGTCCGGACACACGACGTCGAATCCGGCCTTATCATAACGGATCCAGGAACCATTATTCATCCTGTAATTGAATTTATTACCGTAAAAGGGATAAAGTTTCCCAGACAACCTTCGCTTGTATGAGAGAGAGAGCCGTTTAGCACTATGTCTAACTCACATGAATCCGTTGATATAGGATAGAATTCAAAAGAGTCAGCTGTACAAATTTTATTATTCATGGCTTCTGAACAGTGAGTGAGTTTATCTAAGTCTTTAATGATTGTAAATGATTTCTTATCAGAAGAAATCAGTACATGCCCCGTTAAATTGGATATTACTGGATTTGAGTTATTCGTCATGAAAGTAGGAAACGGTGCTATTTTGTATGATTGCCAAGCATCGGAAGAATCAAAAGGAATTGTGATCATAATTCTATAATTTTCAACGCTGACTGATATTAGGCTATAATAGAATTCTACTTTATGGGCATCTAATAAAGGAATATAACCTAGCTTCTCCCGTCCGTTTTCCAAAGTTAACGTCAGATCTTTAATAGGCATGGAGGTGAGGAGATAACACCCCCTTTGTTGCTAAACGTAATTGCTTCTACGTAATCTTTTGACTTTTCAATAAAATGTGATATTTTCACACGGATATGATCTATTTTCGAACTATAGTAAGCTAAAGTAGCCAGCAAATGTTGAACTTCCATGACCTGAATCGATATTATTTGAATGTTCATTAACGATATTCATTATTTGATTGATCGAAGATAACTGGCTGAAGTTCAGATAAGGCCAGTTCTGTTTTGTGTTGCAAAAACTCAATTCTTTTATTTTGATTATTTATCTTGAGGCGATTTGAGATTCCTAAGCCTAGATTCGCAACTGATCCTAAGATGTTTAGTCCAGCTAGAATAAGCGGGTTGCGGCGTTCAAGAGTATTGTGCCGCACAGACCACATCAGCAGGTCACGAGCGAGTTCTTCTGCCTCGGCGGTTTTATTTTGTATGTCATAAGACAACATTTCCGCGACGCTTAGTGTTTGAGCTAGTGAAATCTCTGAGTTAGCATGAAAATTACGTTCGTGCATTTCCTTAAGGGAAATACCAAACCTCATCAGGTCATTCTTTAAGTTAAGGACGTCATCTTCAGGTAAGAAAATAGCATGCATATCTACTTCTATAACAATATTACTTGACACGATGAATACATCATCGATTCTCTCAATAATCGAGCCATGATTAAATTCTATTTCTTTCGTCCTAGCGCTCTTTCCATACAACAAAGATGTCTGAATACACAATATCACTCCTAACAATAACAGATTCATTTTTGAAACCTGCAATGAGTAACACATATTTAATAACTCGTGTAAAAGAATAGGTTTACATACAATATGATTAATAGATATATATATATAAATTATTATACAAGTTTCATAAATACAACCATTTTTTCCCTCACTCCATCTACCCTTCTTTAGATTCTGATATGTGCCAATGGGACTATTCTCACATCAGTGGGTTTGGATACATTTTGAACCCTAACTCTATTGGCCGTTAAATTTTCTAAAATGTTAAACGGGCCTTCAAACTTAGGTGTCAGTTTATAATTTAAACCTTTACGTACGTATACTTGTATGTATACCTGATCGCCCACGGCATATTTTCTAGTTGGCTTAGCTATTTTATCATGATTTTTTTTTCATTATGATCTGTGCTTCTTCTAAATTCTTACGAATTATATTATATCGACTTATGCTTGCATCCATAACATCCTTTAGAGGATTTGATAAATTAGTTGTAGGCTTTAAGATGTGGAAAGGCGTTCGGGCCGGGATAACCGTACAGTGCCTCGTGCGGTGTCATTTTAATAGACACATGATACGAGTGATTAAGTGTGCTTAGTACCGCAGGTATGGCATGTCCCAGTTGGGGTGTGCCCCCCCTAAGGTGACCCTTAAAATGTTTAAAACCTTACGATTTGCCCTTTCCACTAGGCCCAAATTAGACTCTGGGTGATAGATCATGGTATTGATTTTCTTTATACAAAGGAATTCGCACAAGGAGTTAAGGAAATAATTATTGAACTCCCCGCCCGAGTCTGAGATAATGATGTGAAAATTCCATGTTTACAAATGTAGCACTCGTAACACTTCCTAGCGCACGTCGACCGCGGTTTTTGTTTTAAGCGCTATAAGTTCTGTATATCGAGTCAAAGCGTCTATAATTACTAGGAGGTGCTTATTTCCTCTGTCTGACTCGTAAAATCCTGTTAATAAATCTAAATGTACTCTTTCAAAGGGTTGATTTGGCACGGGGTAAGCCCCTAGGCTGACAGGTGTCTTCGTGTGCCCTTTGTATTCTTGACAAGTGCGACAATTTGCTATGTGCTTTTTTATATCTGTAAGCATCGTATGCCAATAAAATAAGGATTGGCTTTCTGTGACATCAAGGTATAACCCGGGTGTCCGTGCAGTGGATTTTCATGCAAACCACTTTAAGACAGTCGGGGTAATGAGTGAGATAGGCA
Source organism: Macrobrachium nipponense (assembly GCF_015104395.2). Lineage (NCBI taxonomy): Eukaryota > Metazoa > Arthropoda > Malacostraca > Decapoda > Palaemonidae > Macrobrachium > Macrobrachium nipponense. The sequence continues at coordinate 37,392,812 of NC_087212.1, forward strand.
CCACCACTTGGTTGTTATTCAACTGCGGTGTGTTGCGGGTTTTCCTCGTCACGGATCTACACAGGATATTGTCCTGTAGGATATAATTCTGTTGCTTATACTTTAGGTATTCTTTTCCTTCGGATTTCGTTTAACGCAATGATGAGTTTTTTCTATTTGCGGATCTTTTCTTGTTCCGTCTGTAATAGTTCAGCACTCCAGCCCAGATCTTCCTGTTCAGATATAGTTTTAACAACGGGCGTGGAGGTTGAGATATCTATTAATTCAGCTAATGGCTCGGTACAAGATGAAGAGGGGTTGCGTGATAATGCGTCAGCAATGATATTTGCTTTCCCAGGTAAATACCCGATCCTCGCGCCAAAGTCCTGAATGATCATGTGCCACCGAGTTCGCTTGGGGCTGTGACTAAAGCCTTTAAAGAAGTCGGTTAGGGGCTTATGATCAGTGAGAACCTTGACGGGGTAACCGTATATTATGAATTTAAAATGCACGAGTGAATTAACAATAGCGAGCCCTTCCTTGTCTATTACTGCATATTTACTTTCGGAAGGTCTCAGTTTACGTGAATAAAAAGCTATAGGGAAAAACTGTTTATCATATTGTTGAAGCAATACCCCACCACCCCATACTCCTAGGTCTGAGGCGTCTGTTGTTATGAAAAATTCCTTACCGAAGTCAGGAAATTTCAAGATAGGAGAACTACACAGTTCATCTTTCAATTTATCGAACGCCTGTTGATGAATTTCAGACCATACGAAATCTACGCCCTTTTTTATAAGATCGGTTAGGGAGCGGCTATGATTGAGTAGTTGCGGATGAAGCGGCGATAGTATCCGCTGCATCCTAAAAATTGCTGTATTCCCTTGACGTTAGTAGGTATCGGAAAGTTACGGATAGCCGACACCTTATCGTGGACGACTTTAAGACCTTCACTAGAAACCGTGAAACCTAGATAGACTAGTTCTGTCTGAAAAAATTCACACTTACTTATCTTTACCCTTAAATTATGCTGCCTTAATCTTTGTAACACTAACTCCAATTTACGTAAATGTTCTTCTAATGTGTTGGAAAAGATTACTAAGTCATCCATGTAGGCATGTAGGATATCTCCCAACAAGTCTCCAAACACGATGTTTATCATACGAGTAAAAGTTATAGGAGCACAACGTAAACCAAAAGGCATACGCAAAAATTCATAATGTCCCCTGGCTGTGCTGAAGGCAGTGTATGGGATACTCTCTTGTTCCAACGGAATCTGATGGAAATCCTTTTAGTAAGGTCTAGGCTTGTGAAATATTTATTCTGGCCTAGTAAGGATAGGATATCATCGGTACATGGTACTGGGAATCTGTCAGGGATTGTTTCTTCATTTAAACGACGAAAATCTACGCATATCCGCCAAGTTCGATCTTTTTTCGGTACTACTATTAACGGAAAATTATAAGGGCTGTTTGATTTCCTAATGACTCCTTCTTTTAACATTTTACCTACTTCCTCTGTTATCTCATTCTGAAATTTCATAGGAAGTCGGTACGAAGGTACATAGATTACTTTCTGTTTGTCCTTGAGCCTTATTTGATGCTCGATGACATCCGTTTTTCCTAAGGTTCCATCCGTAGTGGAAAAAAACATCATGATATTTAGTTAACAGATTCAAAAATTTCTGCTGAATTTCTTCTTCTTGAATGTCCTTATTGATTTTGTTCTTTATAGATTGCAAAAGGGGTTCATCCGCGACTGATTGAGCGTGATTTATCTCAGCTACGGTAAGAATGCGATGTTTATAAACTTCGGCATCCAAGATATGTTGATTTTTGTGGATTACTAAAGTGGTATTCAAATGATTACAGACTTCGATGTTACATTGTTGTTGTGAGCCGACTGTATAAACGGCTTGTGTGACGGATAATCCGTGTGTTTTCAGAGTTTCGGAAAGGATTAATGTTTCAGATCCTGGCAAGGTTCTCTTTACACGCACTAATATATTTGAAGTTACGTTAGGCTCGAGAGTTTGCGTGCAAGCTGATATTACGGGTGAGCGAGAGTTCTGTTGGGTTGCCTGTATTATTTCTTGGTTCATGAGACAGGTGATTGGTTCCGTAATGTAAGTGACAACTCTGTCTGTCTCTTTATTATCTAAAACTGATTTTAGGGTATTAGAAGACCTATAGAATTTCCCTTTGATATACACGCCGTGTTTTGCAGGTGCTAAGATAATATTTTGAGTGCCCATAGACGGGTATCCGATAATTACTGCGGGATACATATTAATGTTTTGTACAACGACAAAGGTATCAGCAAACGTGCGCTTACCGACCTTGTACTGTACATGAGTTACGCCCACAACCTTTAATTCATTATTCCCAATGCCTGAGAGCCTTATTCCGGACTTTTCTATAGGGAAATTTGAAAAGAGTAAATGATGAGTCCTTAAATCCATTATATTACGTGGACTACCAGAATCAAAGAACAAAGTGAATGACTTATGGTCCAAATTTACTGCATGTAAGGTGGTCGCAACTCGTTTTGACTAATAATTGCATGAATTTGTTGCAAATCTACGGGAACCTGCACAGATTTTTTTGATTCGGCCGTGTGTTTCATAGGAAAATCAATTGTCTCACAATGATCTGATAAATGATTAAACTGATTATTTGATACAAAAGATGTTGATATTGATGACCCAACATCGCCCTCTCCCCCCTTGGACTGAACTACGTGGTATTTGTTTTGTTTATCACACCCTGAAAATTCGCTTGCCCTTGCGAGTTCTGGCTAGACGGCCCAGGAACAGAGGTACCTGAAGCACGATTTGTTTGTTTCTGCTGTTGTGCAGAATTTCCGTTTGGTTGTTTCTTCTTATAGTAACTGAGGACCCCTTCTTTTTATTTTGCACTGGCAACTGGTTGCGTGTTTGTAGCATTCTGCTGTTGATTCCTCGAGTAGCAACGGTTATATGAATGAGTTGAACTATTGTGTATTGAACAAAAACGCGTCCGACAGTCTGAAATCATGTGACTGGTCGTTTACAGTTATAACAAACCATCCCTGCAACTTGATTATTATTATGTATCCACATTTACTTGTTGTGGCTTGTTATCATTTTTGCAAAAACTTGAATGAGCGAAGGATCTAGGTCGGTACATTTAGACATGTGTTTTTTGATTTGTTTATACACATCTAATTCCGTACTGTCGGGCTGCAATTTTTTATCAAAAACACCGTACTAACCGCTTCAGGCAACATTGCAGTGATAGACGTAAGGTAGATCAAACAGATAAAATCTTTCACTTTGATTTTAGCACCCGCAACCCACCCGGAGTTACTTAAACTATCCTGATATTCATTTAGCCGGTCGGCAATTAGCGCCGCCCGCTCGACAACATTGAGCTGAGTCATGGAGGCTTGGTTAAGGATATTTCTCAATGCCAATACTACATCTAAAGCCTCTTCACCCCCATACACGGCACGTAATCTAATTTTGAACTCGTCCCATGTAAGCGCCTCTTGGAAAGAAACCCCCCTTAGATACGCACTTGCGTCACCTTTTGCAAAGTCAATGAAGCTCTTGGCCTCCTGTAATTGTACTGCTGGGTCTGTGATGCTTTTTGCTTTTAAATGAGCGTCTACAGATGAGATCCATGCCTCAACATTTTGAGGCAGGAACCCATTGACCCGACCTTGAAAAGGGACAATCGCTGACCTCGCGCTAACGAGAGTCACCACATGGGGGTTGCCAGCCGGAGTAGTTGCCATTTCGGCTTTCACTTTTTTCTTATCACTTCTATTCCTTGCAATCCTATCAAAATATCTATAAGAGTACACTCGACCACTACGTAAACGCATAAGCAATGTACTGTATAAGTGTGTTATAATAATAGGAAAATCCCCAAAAGATACAAAAGTACAGATAATATGATAAAATATTATACGGAGAATTCCTGCAAGAAACGGTTAATGACAACGAGAAGAGAAAAAAAAAATTAATCTGCGGGCGAGAACCTCGTAGTTGAAGATTGGTTCTGTAATGAAGGAAGATTAATATGGCGAACAACTCACCCCCAGAATACTGGACGATCGACTCTTGATGAACAACACTTCACTGAGGAAAAGACCTGAATAGATAAAAATGGTACTTAGCTCCAGATTATATTGCGAAGGATTGTTGACATGGGATGACGTCTCAGTTCCTGTCTACGTCTCGCGTCGGAAGTCGTGATGACGTCACGGTCTTCTCTCGGTGCACGATGCGTGGGGAAGTCCAAGATTGATGACGTCACAGCCTCCGTCCTTGCTCGTGATCGGGTGATGTTCCCTGTGTTTGTTTTCTTCTTTCCGTTGATGTTCGATGCTGCTCTCGTCCGGTGTAGATTCTCGAAGATAAGTGACAACAGTTGCTCAAACGTCAGTGTTAAATGCTTGTATTCCTCTCGATGAAGGACATAGTTGCGTCTTCATAAACTGTTGCGTTGATTGAAGATCCCGTTTCCTCTGTTTAGTTTGATGTTGAAGGTGGAAGTTAGTTCTTGTAGACCTTCGGTCGGCTGATATGGGTCTTGTTAATTATATTTTCCGTTATACGCTGCCACCACATCTAAGTCTTATCGCTTGGCGATAGACTTTTGTGTTCTCCTTACGACTGTCATTCGTAAGTATTTTTTGGTTCCTCTCATCTCCCTTGGATATCTTAGTAGAGAGGTTCTTTCTTGACTAGAGGAGATGATTCAAACAGGCAAGTTGACAAGATAACAACTTTATTCTGTAACTCCATACTAGGAGATGCAGCTCGGTCGGACGACCGATATGTTTGATCGATAGCAGAACATTAGCTATCTCAGCAATTCATATAAAAACACATACGTAGTCCGCCGGCTCGGAAGTTACAAGTTTCCGGCGTAGGTTAACAGGTCAACCGCTTCCCATGGAAGTTGTTGTGCAAAGTTATCATAAACATAAAAATGTTGACAAAGCTTAGAGCTAGATCAGGCTACTGCAGACAGCGCATAGCGTAATCTGGGTCTGCTTTGGTCACGTAGAACCCTCCTAATGCCATGACCCCAGGTCATTGGTTTATATTTACAGATCTTGTAAATTTAATATATATGTAATTATTACATATATACCTACAGACAAACCCACACTACTACCGCCATTTCCAAAAACTTACTGTAATTTTCGAACATTGTGAACCAAAGCAAAACAATTACCTCCTAACATGCTATGGTAGACAGCGCTCTAGGATATAAAGAAAATGCTACTTATCGAATTGAATTGTATATAGAATTTAGGCCAAAGGCCAAGCACTGGGACTTATGAGATCATTCAGCGCTAAAATAGAAATTGACAGTAAAATGATTGAAAGGTGTATCAGGAGGAAAACCTCGCAGTCGCACTATCAATCAATTGTTAAGAGAGGCTGGAAAGTAAGATGGAAGAAAGAGAATATGAAAGGAGGTAGAGTAAAAGGAATAAAGGGGTTGCAGCTAGGGGTCGAAGGCACGCCGCAAAGAACCGTAAGTAATGCCTACGATGCTCCGCATGAGGTGCATTGACGGCTCTATCCCCCGACGGGATTACTACCCATATCAGCTAAGAAATTGTCACCAAAAATTAGCAAAACTGGATCTTTCAGAAAATCCTGAACTGGCATAGGAAACTGTCGCTAAAAGTTTGACGACTTGAAATAAATTTTCTTAAAAAAGATATAATTAATCTTGAGTATTTACCTCGCAGAGACTTTCATTTTTCACTAAAATAAATAAGCATTTAAATAAAATGCACGAAATCTAACCTTTCGAGGGGGTCACATAATAGACATGAATATATTTTTTCGTCATTTGAGAAGATTTCAACAAGAACAGGAAAAAAGACACTGTGATGAAAGACGAAAAATGACGAGAAGAAATTTAAGAGTTGTTCACTAAACATGAATAGATATAGGTTTATTTTATTTATTGACTGATTCAATTTTTTTGCTGCTCAAAATACTATTTGTACCATGTCGCCCGACGATGCTGATGAGTATATTACTACTGTTTTAATCCCATTTACATATGCATTAGCCCTACAAAAAAATTTTGTCACGTCAAACCGACAGATTATGAGGATTCCCATGAAATACAAGGCATGACAGTGACTGATTAGCTTTATTCACTAACGCTTAAAAGGTTACCTGTAGGAATGAACAAACAGAAAATATTAATGTGAGCTAATAGATTTCTATTTCATTCTGTTATTGTGGCGCCCAGGAACAGGAAACAATGCAGTGTTGTGATCAGAGAAAGTTGGTTCATGTTATTCTGAGTTACATTTAAAATCACAGAAACATAAGAAATGAAAAAAAAAAAAAGTGGGTCACATCTCGAGACGAGCGCCTGTGGGGGTATGATACGACAAAAAACGACTTTCCTTACATCCATTAGCTGGCCGATGTGATATATCAGCGCTAAAGGAGCATCGGACGTTAGATATAACAATCTCCGGACATATAGTATGGTGAAAGACGTCAAAATCCCATAGTCTTCCCCCATTCGCTTTGTAGGGGGACCATCTAACCCCTACGCCGCTCCCCCCGCCCCCAACTCTCTCTCTCTCTCTCTCTCTCTCTCTCTCTCTCTCTCTCTCTCTCTCTCCTGAGCGGCATCTTCCCTTGCCCCCAGAACGCCAATATTTGATTTATTAAAGGAACCGAATCTCAGTCTTTCCAGATGTCGGACGAATCATGAAGACAAATGGGTGATCCGTATGATAAAATGGCTGCTGCATATATTGTCGACGGCTCACAGTCCCCTTATGCCAAACGGAGAGAGAGAGAGAGAGAGAGAGAGAGAGAGAGAGAGAGAGAGAGAGAGAGAGAGAGAGCTTTACCGCCACCACTTTACCTTCTGGCACTCGCAAACTCACTCTCTCTCTCTCTCTCCCCTCACTCCTTCGAGCCCTCCGTCATTCCCTCCCTCCCTCCCTCCCCCTTTTCACAAGTAAAACTCACCTTTTCGTTTTCCTTCTTCGCTGCTGACCCGCGACTCTCTAAAGGCTTAGAATAAGCATGGGTTGATTATTCCTTTTTTCTTTTTAATTCTAATGGGGGGGGGGGGGGGGGGAGAGAGAGAAGCGGAGAGGGAAGAACGAGAAAAAGGTATTATTACAAATGTATTATTAAATCAGTATGGGGATCAGAGAGAAGATAAAAGATAACGATGAGAAATCTCCAGAAACAATAGGGAAAAAGAAGGGAGGATATTTTGATGATAAGGACCCTCGTCGGCAAATCGCTTTGGCCCTTGAGTGACTTAAGGTTTAAAACGAGAATCCCATCCCATCGCCGTAGGGCTTAAGCCCCTCTTGCACCCAGCCTGGAGCCGCGGGAATCAGCGGGACTTTGCCGGGATTGGGCTAAAAACAGAGGCGCAGCGAAGCGGGTCTAATCCTCCGTGACGACGCTGGCAGGAGGATCCGATCTCGTCCTGAGGCTCAACTTGGGAGTCCAATCCTTCTCCTCCTCCTCCTCCTGGTTATGTATATGAGTGTGGAGGCGGGGGAATATGCACACTGCGCCAAATACCACCCTCAAACCCCCACTCCAATTCTCCACTTCCGAAAAGAAAAGAGGAAAGGCGAGAGAAAGACAGAGCAAGAGCGAGAGAGAGAAGACGAAAAAAAAAAAAATCTACCATCATTGATTCCTAGAGAAAATGTGGAGGCGAGATTCTAAACCATTTTCTCTTTTCTTGACGAGGCAAAAGAATAAAACGCCGAACACGGCTGGAAGCACACGGCTGCATTTTCTAAGGGGAGTTACGGATGTCATTATGTCTAATACCATTCAGACTGGTTATATTTCCCTAAGCATCCCACACTCAGGTAAAGCCTTCAAGAAATGAACCTCTGGGAAGATTAAGTTACCGGCGATGATGATATAACAAGAATGGAATTATCTACAAGCCCGCAAAGTCTTTAGGGGAGTTTGAACCGCGAATTATTGTTTCGTAGTTTGACTTACTGGGAACCAGAGGGCAATAAACCTTTAGTAGGAAAACATTTGACACCTGAAAAATAAGCTGAAAGAATCAATTTGACACCTGAAAAATAAGCTGAAAGAATCAAATTCAGTTTTACATGACGACAGAAAAATTATTTCCCTTTTTGCAAATGTAACAACATGGTTGAGAGTGGAAGCGGCTTATAATTCACTTATAAGAAAACAGAGCAAAGCCAAAGGCATAAATATCAGAGAACAGTGAATTTCTTCCTTTACCTATCACACCCTAAAAACCATAAGACCACATCGTAAACTTCACCTGGCCGACAACGAGAAACAATGGGAAAATCTTAGCTTAACCGTAAAGCAGCCATTGTGAGAACAATAAAGAAATATCATATATATATATGTATATATATATATATATATATATATATAATATATATATATATATATATATATATATATATATATATATATATATATATAATGTAGTTTTAATAACAACAATGACCAGTACCAGCAATTAAAAATATATGTCTGAGCCTAAAAAATATGCAATTAACGATTAAATAACTGGCTATGATGGTAAAGGTGGGTCTATTTAAACTCTAGTAATATGTACCTGCATTCGACAGATATAAGTACTGTGCATTTGTAGGATAGACATGCCTTTCTTCGTCGCTAGGCAATTATCGTTACCTCGCCCTGATACCATGGACGCCAGTTCCAATCTCGACCAGGCATCAAAATATCTTCATTTCTTTCTTGATATAGATCTAAGCTTAGTAGTGGCAAGCGTTTCTAAAGTGTGAAGAAATCGAGTGGTTACGAATATACATACATACATACATATATATATATATATATATATATATATATATATATATGTGTGTGTGTGTGTATGTATGTATGTATATATATAGTGTATATATGTAATTAGTTTAACAATTGGTATTTTTCAATCAAGGGGGTAGGGGGTCTTCACCCAGAGGGTGCTATCCTTCCATATCCAAGACCTCACATATTGGATGAGGTTGCTAGCGGCACGCCCTGCCTAGTGAATCTTCACCAGAACTTTGGGTATAAGTTATTCCCCAGGTGCAGAGAGCTGGATATTAAACGATATTTGTGGTTCAATATTTACGCATATATATATATATATATATATATATATATATATATATATATATATATATATATATATATATATATATATATATATATATATATATATATATATATATATATATATATACACACACCCATTATACATACATATATATGCGTGTGTGTATATTTCATGGATTCCTTGCTCATTATGCCTTCGATTATAAAATTACTGTTGGGTCTCTATATGAATAGAAATTCTTAAAGTTTTCCGATGATCTTACTTAATTCCATATTCTTGGCAAAAATCACAAATGCATCCAATTACTCTTTTCTACTTATTATACAATCTCACAAAGATCCGTATTCATACCAGGGGGCGTTTCTTCCACTGTGGGTTTTGTCTTGCCTGGAAAACAGAATATATAAGCAAACAAAATACGGCTTCTATCTAAATACTCAGAGAAAATTCAAGTAGCACTAAATTATACCAGTGACTTATGTTACAGACTCCTTTCCCTTAACTAAGCATAAAATAAATCTATAGACCAGTAGTTAGGCCTGGGTTTGAAGCCTGTTTAGAATGACGGAAAGGCATCAGAATTATAGAAGACATCGGATTTCGATAAGGCTTATTTGGCAAGATGTCATTTAACTTCCCCGCTGATTACTGGAGACAGAACATGGATGTAGCTAAGAACGAAGAATACAGAATAAAATATCTCCTACACTCATGAAATTTATTTTTATTCGGCATCTAAATGTCATTCCCACATAATATCGCAGGACGGCCCACTTGATATATGAAAACGAAGACGTTCAAGAAAATTAAAGCCCAAAAATACAATAAAATAAAATAAAAACTTCATTCCAACATGTATAACGAGAGCATTGTAAGAGAGCAATATTTACTTGTGGATGGTGGGCAGGTATACCCACCCGATTTCCATCCAAAAATTAAATACCTTTCTGTCTCGTGCATATCTAGAACTATGGTCAGATGCCAGCACTGGGGTTATTCAGGTAACTCTCCACTTAGCATTTATCAACAAATTTAACTGCCGATACGGTGCAGAAATGAATAAGTAAATTAATTAATTAAAGAGTCTATGGACCATTATCCATAGATTGCTTCATCATGAACTACAAAAATCCAAGTAATTTGATTTAACTAAGGGGTAGAACTTAGCCAAGAAGCAAATACAAAATCTTTACAAACAAGAAGACAACTTTTAAATATAGAATTTTTTTTTTTTATAATAAATCATGAGAAGAAAATATATTATAACTTTTTTTGTAAAGAACTTAGACTCACTCATCCTAAACATCCGTTATCGCCTATGGTATACCATGGTAATCTACTGTCGGTCCCAGCAGCATTGCTCTCTGCCTTTTACCTTTCATCAATTTCCTCCGATTTGTTCCCACTTAGCTGTCCAACTTCTTCAACTTTAACTTCCTCATTTCATCATTCATTTTTAGTCTTTTGAATCATGGCAACACCCAATTTGAAAGTACAGTACACCGAAAAATATACATGAAACCAAAGTGAAGTATACTCTTGTCATATTCTGGAAAAAGTTCATTGCCAACAATGCCCTAAAAAATAGTGAGTGCTTTTGTACTTTTAACTAAACACATGCTGCAAATTCCATCTCAGTTTGAACAATTATTTTTTTCTGTTTTCAGGGAATTTATGTGTGAAATATGTGACCGCTATTTCTTGATGGCGAGTGAATAAATATGCCTAACATTTTACGGTTAGTGAGTTGTGGCATAATAATGTTTCCTTAAGCAGCGGTTGCAATAATCAGCATCCTGACAAAAACAATAAGCCCTATAAATTATACAAATATCTGTTATAACCAATTAGAACAAGATACTTAGCCGAGGGTGATGCATTGTCATAGTAAAATTCTAACTGATCCACAAATTAGTCGCTAATATAGTATACCAAACTGCAAATACCGAATGAAAAAATCCTCAGGTTTTCGATAGTAAAGGGATTACCGTCACTTGAACGACTAACCATTTAATATCGACCACATTTAGGGC
>NC_087212.1:37408954-37411454 GCF_015104395.2 Macrobrachium nipponense
TTTATTTCCTTTTTTTGTTTGTTTATGACTGCGATTTTATTTATTTATTTTATTGCTCGTCACGTTCAATTGTGAATTGCGTTTGTTTTACGTATAACTTGCAAGACAATTTATCGGTGTGAAAACTCACAAATCTCTCTCTCTCTCTCTCTCTCTCTCTCTCTCTCTCTCTCTCTCTCTCTCTCTCCTCTCTCTTATATATATACATATATATATATATATATATATATATATATAATATATAATATATCATAATGTACATATATACTACATATATATACATATATGTATACACACACACAAACGTTTTCCACAACCTATGATATCGTCAGACTTACTATGCAATATGAGGACTAATTCCTTTTGCTTCATTTTAGATATTTCGAACCACCCATTAATTATTATATATCATCATAAATAATAAATACCCACGTATATATACAGTACGCCCCCACTCAAGTTAATGTTTGGCCTCACTGCAAGCAACCATTACACGGAGAAACCTCCTCCATCTCATTCTGCTATGCGCTGCTTCAATCCAGTCGTGTGGATCTTCAGTATCCACTGGCTGCACTCTCTCCTGGAAACCGTCTTTTCCCACTCGGTCAGCCTGGTAGCACCTGTCAGCCCACCTCTTCCGAGAACTTATTCTGTGGTGATTAGTCATCTTGGGTGACACGATTCTCTTTTTCCTTATTTTTACAGGTGTGTCTCTTCTGAGATATTGGGTCTTTGCTCCCTTTGTGGTTAACCTTACCCTCATTTTAGCGCCTCAGTGGCATGATTGGTTTGGTCTTGGCCTGCCACCTCGGTGGCCGCGAGTTCAATTCTCGAGCATTCCACTGAGATGTTAAAGATGTGTATTTCTGGTGATAGAATTCACTATCGTCGTGGTTCGGAAGTCACGTAAAGCCGTTGGTCCCGTTGCTGAATAACCACTGGTTCCATGCAACGTAAAAACAACAAACAAACATACCTTTATTTTACCCTGTCTGTGTTTACGTGATTTTTTTCGATAAAAATGGGGTAAAAGGGGCACTAGGATGCCCATCTCACTGGTCTCTGCTTTTAAAAACATCCTCTTAAAAAAACATTTTTCTTATGTATCGCACATCATCAATCCTGGTAATACATCGCCCGCCATAGTCTGATTAACCACTCACCTTTTACGGATTTTATGGTCTGTATAATCCATATTAATCACGAACGAACAGGTACATGGCAAATGTATACAATTCACAACAACGGCATAATCCAAATATTTAGTACAAGGCTGCTAATGACACTTCCCGCACTCCGAGTGATTTCTTGTGAAGGAAAGCGTTGTGACAGTAGTCGGGATGCGCAACACAATAAATGACTTCAAAGTGGACCTGGATGTGGACTGAAATGACTTAAGTTTTGTGGAAAGAAGAGATAAAACCATCTTTAAAACAACAATTCACAGTTTGTTCTTGAAGGATGCCAATGCTCAATACGTGGTACAATTTCGTTTTTGCACTGTCGGCAACATCCTCGGCCCAGAGTAACTGACGCTTGTTATTTTTTAAAAATAAAACTCGTTTATTTAGAAAAATTTACTGCTTCCGTCTATAGAGGTTCTCAGGCAAAGGGACAAGCAATTACTTATGCAAAAATTCTTCAGAGGCGTCTATCAATTTTCGCTTACTATGAAAAACCTCACTTACAAGGAAAAGCCTTTCGTTGTCAATATTCTACAAGGATACAAATCCAAAAAACCTCGAAAAGATTTTTCCTTTACTCTGATGAAATAGGAGATTCAAGCTATCAAGTTCCATTCTGAAATAAAATCACTGGGTAAGGATTACTCTAAAATATTAAAAAATAAATATTTATAGGCTGATTCCAATTCTTTTTACTCATATAAGAGAATGAAGACGAAAACAAATCACATACACACACACATACATACTATATATATATATATATATATATAATGTGTGTGCGTGCGTTTGTATGTGATTTGTTTTCGTCTTCATTCTTCTGTATAAGAGTATAAAAATTGGAATTAGTCTATGAATATTTAATTTTATATTTTAGAATAACCCTTACCAATATATATATATATATATATATATATATATATATATATATATATATATATATATATATATATATATATATATATATATATATATATATATATATATATATATATATATATATATATATATACATACATACATACATATACTATATATATGTATATATACACACACACACACATATATATATATATAGATATATATATATATATATATATATATATATATATTCCAAAAAAGAAAAACTTATCAATCACAATCACAATAGAAACGGCTCTTTCCCTCAGGAGCAAATCACAAAAGTTGACTTTTATATCGGTTTAAAGGGGAAAGAAATCACAGCCATTCACGCTCGACTTAAAACCACACTTCGGAAATCGACGATTTTTATTTTTTTTCCCATAAAACCCCATTTTTGTGGGATCGAATGATTT
>NC_087212.1:37416454-37448954 GCF_015104395.2 Macrobrachium nipponense
TTGTGTAGATTGTCGTTAACCATATCGTACCTTAATGAGCAAATAAAAATTCGTGTCTAAACACCTTGAAGGAAAATATAGTCCCTCAACATAGACGCCAAAAGACGCCATCAATTACAGAACGACTCATGAGCAACCCCCACGAGAATATTAAGACATAATTCTATGGAAAATCACGATAATAATAGAGGAAAAAGCGTCCTCTGATCAGCCTGAAGAACCGAGAAAATCTCCGTCAAAAGTTGACCCGAATGAAGTCCATCAGCGCCACACCAGAGACTGAGCGGCGTCGCCACGAATGGACTATGTATTTCCCTCCCCAACCTCAAATTTCAAATTTCAATTCCATTTAATTTCTATACCCGATATGAAAGACTTTGCTCGCTTTCGGGCTATTTAGTTGGATAAATATGACTTTCATATCCAGCGAGGAAAACGGCTGGGGTCCTTTCAGGCTATATCTGCCACAGCCTATATGATCTCCAAGTCAATATTGGAAAGGTCCGTTTCAAATGATTATAATATGATACGGCCCGGGGATAATGTATCACTCTCATGATGCAGTCTCTGCCTCTAAAGGATTTACTCTTTTTTATTCATTTCGGAAAGAATACTGAATATACAGTTAGTATGAAGTAGTACATTATATAATGAGTATATATATATATATATATTATATATATTATATATATACATATATATATATATATATCATATATATATATATATATATATATATATATATATATATATATGTTAATATTAAAAGTGCATGAAACCTGTGATACGCCAACCCATTAGGGTCAAGATCTCATATAACACTATTATATCGATATGTAGTAAAAAGGAACATATTTCTGGGAAAAAGACACGAATTTGTTTATGGATCTAAAAGAATTCACTGTATTGTAAAAAGCTACAAGTATCCTGAATAGCGTTTGTGCCCATATATATATTATATATATATATATATATATATATATATATATATATATATATATATATATATATATATATATATACATATATGTGTGTGTGTGTGTGTGTATAATCTGTACATACCATACATAAATACATTAAATATATAAAGATATACTATTTGTGTATTAATATTATCTCAAAAACATATCTGCATAAGGAATAGATATCCAGAACTATGATAATCCTTTCAATCAAACATGAAATACTGGGGGTTAACAACCACAAATTATTTCTGCTAATCATACAAGAGTTACTGTGGAAAAAAAAACATAAAAAGATTAAGCTGAAATCTTCATTCAGCCTAAAATTTCTTTTTCAAGCTCGTAAGCGCAAGCGCACAATTCCAACACACAATACACGCGCACACACGCAAATTCTATTCATTCCTACTGCAGCAGCATTATTCACGGGGCATCTCATCATGCGCCCAGTAATAATAAACACTGACTTTATATACTTTTATGCAGATGCCTCGCAATAAAGGAATATAAAGAAGAACCTAAGACAATATGAATCACACAAAACGGCTCATTTTAATGGCACCGGGAAAATATGTATCTACGTCTTTCTCCAACAGACATCGCCAAAATGCTCTCAAAAAGTGATTCTCTTTTCGCTGGAATATTCCAAATGACTCCTTGAAGATTTCTGACTTGGCCATGAAGACTATGATGACACATTTGCCATATATATATATATATATATATATATATATATATATATATATATATATATATATATATATATAATATATATATATTATATATATATATATATATATATATATATATATATATATATATATATATATATATATATATTACTTGTATATCTGATTCACGAAGATATGGGCCTTTCGACACAATGTCTGCTTGTAAAGGACCGTGTGCCGAAAGGCTTAGCAACCACTCCGCTGTTTTAATTTTTATTCGTGGCACTTACTTTTATAAATACGTCTTGGTGTACAATAATGATCCATCGACAACAACTGATGATGGTGTGCGCAAGAGTTATGCCATATAACTTGGCTCTTCTTCTTGTACTTCCTCTACTTGTCCTCACTTACACCAAAGAACCTCTATAGGACCCCAGTTTTCAAGAGACTGTCTTTGGTACTTGAAGTCCATCAAAATCTCAAAATACGAAGGAACGCTAACAATAAGAAACGCAAAAATGAAATAACAGTTAAACTTAGACCGTGTCATTCATATTGATCGCGGAACCCGAGACGGAAAAGGCTTTTAATTTAGCGTACCTGTGTAAATACAGCTGGGACGATGGAGGGGACCGGTCGAAGATGAAAAACACATAGGTAATTAGCCTAATTGGAAGAGGATTCCTTTCTCGAAAATAATACTCTGAACAATTTACAATTTGACAATCTTACATTGGCGTTTTGTTTGTTTCCTGAAATACTTAATATGAATCTGAACATGAGGCGCTTTTGTTAGGAAAGCTTTTTCATAATCAAAGCATAGAAAGAAAATGTTGGGGGTGGAAATGGAGGTGGGAGAGGGGGGAGACTGTCTCGTCTAGACTGAACACCTGGGAGAATGAAATGCAATTTGAAAGACGTGACACAGATTAAATCCCAATATAACGTTATGAGAATAGCTTCAACTTAATCAGTATGAGGACAAGAACACCAGGAGACTGAAATGTCATTCAAGGCTACGTGTTATCTACCCACCAATTAGTCTCTCCCCCCAAAAAATGACATTCCTATTTGTAAGGTACACGAGGGAACCATACCACTAAAATGCTATCTTGCATCCTCACAAATGAGCTGTCAAAATCTACAGTAATGATACGTAATGCTTCTTGCTTCAGCCTGGATAAATTGAAAATCTACGCTACCCAGACAAGAGGATCATAAGTACACTCTCTCTATAAGTTACATTTCTATCTCTCCGAAAATCGTGTCAATTACTGCCATTAGTTAAATGTTCGGAAACATCCACTCATAGCTCTTTGCAAAGTCATGGAGACAACCAGACGAGCGAACAAACGAACAAACCGTACCAAGAGCTAACTAATACGAAGCACAGCTGAGAAACAAAATTGCTCTCGTAAGAATCGAGAGAAGTATACGTGACCTGGCTAGAACGTCCCTCTATAATGGGAAATTTCTGGATTAAATGACGTACAATTTGAAAAACTTAATACACGATATTAAAAACAATATCATTCTACATTAAACACAATATAATTTAAAGCAGATCAAAGATAAGTACAGTCCATTTAGCCTACTTATACTGAACGTATATGTGGAGTCATCTCTTTGCTATTGTTCAGGAGAAATTCCAAGAGAATTCCAATGGAAGAATTCAACGTAAAACTTATAATCATATTGTGGTAGATTCTCCAAAACAGCTAAAAAAATCTTACGTTCTGAAAAAAACAGAGACGCAGCAAACTTGGGAAAATATAAATAATATCTTGATGCTACAAAACATAAAATTTCGTAAATCTGTATTACGTTTTCTATTTTATTTCCTTCTGAAATGAAGGATGAGTCATTACCTGGTAAGCAGCACAAAATGACTCATGACGAACGCGACCATAAGTCGGATAATCTTACTACAGTTTAAAAACATGAACACATTCAAAAGGTTCACGGTTAAAATTTCTATATAAATTAACCCGAAAAAATACAAAACTAATCTAGTATGAGGAGTGGCATTAGCTCGAAATATGCTATGTGCATTTCTTATCAACTTTTAACCTCATTACGCGCAATTCATCGCAATATAAAAAAACTGGTCATATTTTCAAATAGTAAATCATATTTCAGCCCCATCATGAGTTTTGTTATATATTAATTGGGTCCAAAAGGTGCTAACCTTCCGCATTTATCCTTGGCGGAGCCTCGAAGCAGAGGACCAACAACTAGGTACTTACTTAACTACAGAAGTATATATATATATATATATCTATATATATATATATATATATATATATATATATATATATATATATATATAATGTGTGTGTGTGTAAAAAGGAGGAATGTACAGACTTATCATTTTTAACTTCCCTGGAGACAGAGAGTTCAAGTGACAAAGACATCACAGCTTAAGAATGCTGATGTACCTAAGCAGGTCAATGATCGTCCTGTAGTTATGTGCGATGTTAGAGATCCTTACCTAAGCATATCAGTGCCATGAGGGTTTGTTCAAGGTGTCTTTGAAAACTGGAAGCAACCAGTTACCGAAGGGTGTGAATTCATGTGTACGTGTGCGCCTCTTCCGTTCATAATGGCATCTTCAGCCAAAACTATGGGGACACTTACGGAGAGGTCTGTGCGAGAAAGGCAGAGCCACAATGGCGTATGCCGAGGAGTTTCCTTTTGAAAGTGTGTGATGTTCCAAGCTGCAATGGGTAAGAGTCAATGGGTAAGAGTCAAAGTTGTGGCTTAGTTGTCTGTTTTGATATTTTGTAAAGATGTTCTATTTCATTTAATCTTTTGACTTTGTCTTTACAATTGTGTGTGCTCACTAGTATGTTCTCCTGTCTTTTAAACAGGCGGATCTAGTGGAGGGGACTAAGTGTCCTAGTGGAGGGAACTATAATATTTTGGAGAAGAGATAATTGGTGTTTGACTATTACTGATTAAGACTATTATTTACCGGGGGTTATCTGAGTTAATTGATCTATGAGTTATCATTCTATTAATTATCCTGTGAGAATCTGAATCATTCAATTAGTACTTTTGCTTTGAATAAACGTATATTTTTGTAGCTCCGACTCTGATTTGGTGACCTTAGATAATGGAGTGGAGGTTGAGAGAGAGAGAGAGAGAGAGAGAGAGAGAGAGAGAGAGAGAGAGAGAGAGGAGGGACAAAGTGTTACCAGTTCGCCTTCCGCTATGGCTAAACGCTTACCAAATATGAGGATAACGGGGGCGACGCTCCCGTTGTTAATACTATATATATATATACACACATATACATACATATATATATATATATATATATATATATACACACATATATATGTGGATGTATTATACGCGTGTAAGTACGAGCTCTAAAAAATTTAAATACACATACACACGTGCATGCGTGCACACACACACACACACATATATATAGATATATATATATATATATATTTTATATTAATATTATCATATATACATATAATATATATATTAATATATATACTATATTTTATTAACATTGATTAAGGACACATTCACCAGACTTGAACTGCTTTCGTGCGTGTTTATATATGCATGAACTGCAAACAGTATATTCATTACTGTCAACGACAGCATCATTGCCTGACATATTATAGGATATAGATAGTGTAACTTGTAATCCTCATCTTTATAACTTTATTTTACAGCTCATACCCACTTCTTTTAAAATGTGTTGTAGTGTGATTTCTAACAATGATGACATTACCTACCCACATCTCTGTAATGACTGATTGAAATTTCACTCTTAGTAACCAGTTTAAAAAAACTAAAATTGCCGTTTCTTTTATCATTTTGTAATAACATATAGCATAAACTTGGTTATTATTATTATTATCTTTTTTTTCTATGACTGCTTTCGTTATGAACTGACCTCTATGGTATGGGGTTAATTTCTTGAGTGATACTGGAAGTGTCGGGAATCCAATAATAACACCCAAATTATCCAGTATTTGTAATTCAATAGGAAAAACCAAATCATCCAGTATCTATAATCCAATAAAATCCCATATATCCAATATTTGGCATCCAGTAACATAAAAACCTGTCTCTCCAGTATTTGGAATCCAATAAAAACCAAAGTATCCAGTATTTGGAAGCCAATAGAAAACCACAAAAGTATCCAGAGTTTCGAAGTCAATAAAAAAATATTTAGTAGTCGGAAGCCAGTAAAAAAAAATAATGTATCCGGTGTCTGAAAACCAATAAAAAAATCAAAATTATCCAGGGTTCAGAAACTAATAAATAACCAAAATATCCAGTTTGGAAGCCAATAAAAACTCAATGTATCCAGAGTATGAAAACCAGTAACCGAAGTATCAGCAGTTTTGAGGTAAATGAAAAGTCCAAAATATTCAGTATTTGGAAGCCAATAAAAATAAACAGTTTGAAAACTAAGAAAAATAACCCATACTATCCAACGTTTGAAGGCCAATATATAGCCAAAAGTGTCAGGAATTTCGAAGTTAATAAAAATAAAAACACAACATATTCAGTACAAATAAAAACCGAAATATCCAGAATTTGGAGGCCAGTACAAAAAACCCAGAGCATCCAGAATTTGGAAGCCAGTACAAAAAACCCAGAGCATCCAGAATTTGGAAGCCAATATTAAAAAGCCCAAAGCATCCCGAGAGGTAGGTCTGAAGAGCGTGGCGAGATGGAAGCGAGAGATAAGATGTTTTGGTTGTTTGGGGAGTTAATATGATGGGAGGTGGGCACCTGGCCTTACCATATAGAGCTGGTGGCTTCAGGGTCCTTGAATATGTAATACATTCTCTCCGGTGGTTTCAGTATACCCACATCCTTTCAAAGGAGCCCTGCCTCTCATCCACAAGACTACTGGGCGCCGGGCATCGGCTTCTGCATTGATACCGGAGTGTGTTTATTGTCTATTGCAGCTTTTACCTTCTTATACAATCAGATATTTGTATACAATCACATATATGTATATGAATAAACGCTGTTTTTTAATAAGTACATCGATTTATAAAAAATATCATTTGGCAAGAGAAGAAAAGAATTAATAACACATTTTGATATTCCAAACTTGAAAAGCCCCATGTGATATATAGTACCTATACCACTGATTTTTGAGAGAGAGAGAGAGAGAGAGAGAGAGAGAGAGACTGATTCTTGCTAACAAGGACTGCGGATACAAAATTGCTTGAATAAATTTTCTACACTTCCACAAAAATTTAACTGTTGTACAGTTTTTTTTACGTCCGTTTACTTACGTCACCTGCTATCAGGTGACAAACACATTCTCTCTCTCTCTCTCTCTCTCTCTCTCTCTCTCTCTCTCTGTCCTCATCTCTCCTCTCTTCTCTCGTCTCTCTACTACTCTCTCTCTCTCTCTCTCTCTCTCTCTCTCTCTCTCTACTTACGAATGTTGAGAGAAAGAGGATGAAACTTCTTACTTATCGCGTGGATCTATAACTTTATTGGGGTTAATGCACTAATATATATATATATATATATATATATATATATATATATATATATATATATATATACACACACATATATATATATATATATATATAATCATAAGGAGTCTCCCTTATACTGAGTGGTTAAAAAGGATGACCAGAGTCATTGCCATACTCAACTTACAACTGATAACTAATAAATGATTAAGAGTTGAAAACTTACCCAAAATGAGTAACTACATAAATTAGAAACATTTTGACAACATATAAAAACTCCACCACTCAGCTCTACCATGCTGACAGTCTCTCACACCCCAGACATTAAGGTCCTTTTGGTCCAACACTTCTGCCAACATCATCTCCCAAGCACTTTGACAGTTTCGTTTCCCCCTCCATTCCAAAACTTCAGAATGACACGTTACATACTCTTTTAGCCAATCATCAGTCCTCAATTCTCTCTCCATGGCCAAACCACCTTAAAACACTCTGACCAATCTTTTCCCCCTATGCTGTCTGTCTAACGATGTTTATTAAAATTACATAGTTACATATAACCTAATTAATTTTTTTCCACCAGCTCAAATCTCTCCGCTGCCATCTGCTTTCAACATCCACTCCTCACATGCAATAATGGGAGTTGGTATAGCAATCCGTTCGTACATCGGATTTGTGCATAATAGATAAACTTCTTCTCTTCAAATTTTTTGCATAGGTTCAGCTACCGTTCTCGTTTCAAATATTCTCGGATTCTTCTCTTCTCTCATCCTACCATCATTTGCTACATTTACTCTCCAATGTGATACGTATTTGGACCGACCATTTCACTCTTTCGCTATCCATACTGTTGTTCTTTGTCCACTTGCCTAACTTCATTTCAACCTTATAACTACTATTGCTCTTAATTAAAATAAAATTTTCTGCTTATAGCAACTTTCAATCAATTCCAAAAATCTCTTCCTGCTTCTGTTTAATATCACCAACTAACATCCTATCATCTGGAAAAATAAACACTCCGTAATTCATTCTTCTAGTCACCCTTTCTTATCTTTTGCCACCTAAAATCACTCAATCTAATCATAATACTAAGCCAATACGAGAGACAAAACTGCTTTCTGAGACTCATCGTTACACTAATCCAGTAACTCTCTCATATACACATCTAACAATAGTTTTCCTTTTCATGAAAATTTGTATTCAGTAACAGTATGAGATATAATTTATAGTGTATATATATATATATATATATATATATATATATATATATATATAATATATATATATATATATATATATATATATGCATACATAGTGTACATATATAGTGACGGATAACACCGAACGCAAAGTAGTTTAGCGATAAAATGAATATGAGAGTGCAGGATAAAGCAAGAGAAAGAAAGATATTAACTGTCAGAATTTAAAGAAAAATCTGAAATACTTTTATGAGTTTCTACCGATCTTTGTTCTTCCCATTCCTGCATAACCTTCCATTTCACTTTTGTCTCGCTAGTTTCCAAAGCGTCCAGCTTTCTAAATACACCAAGTATCATATATTTCAGCAGTATACATATACATACCTCAAAGGCGCCCCAAACTTCAGCATCTTATTACTCCTTTACGACTTACAGGGTATGAGGTTGGAAACCCCATGCATCTTACAGAAGTAACAGTGATTGATGCTTCACCAAAAGAGAGCATCATCTCCTATGCACACGCGCACAGACACAAACACACACAAAATTATATATTATATATATATATATATATATATATATATATATATATATATATATATATATATATATACTACTATTCTCCCAATTCATAATTATTTCATGGTTCTGTATATACCTGAAAATTTTTTATAAGAATAACTTGAAATTTACCACAGCTTCTCTAAAGGAAACTGTACTCTAGGAAAATATTTCTATAAGAAAATTGTTCGGCGCAATGTGCACTATGCCTCCAGCATTATGAAATAAAACTGTGCACGTTATGCATGTGTACTCAATAAACGTGTACACTATACGTATGTACACGAGTGCAGGCAATCGATGCGCTAATGTCCTCACACGAAAGAAAAGCTTTTTTGAAATGTAACATGACTGCCAAATGAACCAATAATTCTTGTGACAGGCTGAAGGCAACGCTTGACAGAAGAAGCCCCGTAAAACGCGATTTTGTAAATGCTCCAGAAAGGAGGAGTCAAGTCAAGCGTGCGGGCCAGCAGCAATGGCAGGTCTGATCAAATTAAATCGGAAATGAAAAATAGGTTTTAGTGGCCGGACTTCGGCTGGGGTAACGCCGGATAAGTGAGTTAAGAGCCTGACGGAACATCTGTGGTTTTCTCCTTGTTAAAGTGATTAGGGTCTGGCCGTTGTGGCTGCTGCTGCTGCTGCTGACGAAGGAAGGGATGGGGACCCCTTTCGGCGTCGGGCTGCTACTGTCCCATCGTCACTCACGGTCAGAAAGAACAGTTGGCTGATTCAGAAAAGAAAGAGATTCGTCAGTCTCTGCCACTAGGCTTTCAAGTTGCTTACTTCTTTTACTATCCTCCAGCTTCTCTGGATCAATTCTGAAGTCGAAGATGTCTCCATTCCGCTTATATATACAGTCATATAGACATTCTGTGTAAGCATATGCTGCAGAAGTTTCACTGTACAAGGGGTTCATCCACGATTCATTAATAAAGTATGAGCGTGGCACAGAGAGAGAGAGAGAGAGAGAGAGAGAGAGAGAGAGAGAGAGAGAGAGAGAGAGAGAGAGAGAGAGAGAGAGGTCTTTTAATAATTTACTAAGATGCACTGGTTTGTTAAAAGAGATACTGCACGTAGCAAGATGATATGAAAAAAAGTTGCCTAAATTCTCAGATGTTTTTTATTACTGTTGAATATAGTTAAGGATGTCTCAAAAAATAGCACCAACAAACTGCCAAAAATCTCTTGGTTAGCTTGGATCTATGGAAATAAATGAGTCTGAAAAAAGCGCCGTTCCAGAATGCTCGATTCGCCATAATTTTTAGTACATTAAATTCAAAAACGAAAAATCTAGTAAGCACTTGCTTTTAATTACTTTAATTACAAATTCCAGATCGTAATGATAATTAATGATAGCTACAGATTCCAGCCACGAATTTCCACAACATAAGACTAATAACAGCATAAGTTGGCAATTATTTGGATATATTCCTGACTGGATTGTATTACGAAGTTTAGGGTATGTGGCCCAAGTAATGGGTGGAGGTGGTGGAAATCCTTGCATAATACATAATAGTAAAAAACTAAATGGCTTAAATGGGATGATCATGTATTTAAATGATTTATTATACGAATAAGCTTGACTATACTACCAAACTTTCACTTGATAACAAACATTTATGGGCAGAGTGGACAATCACCTGAATTTCAAGAACTAATGAGACGAAATCACGACGTTTTTCCTGATAGAAATTCCGAAAAGTGAAGAGGTATTGTGATTCGTTAAATGCTCTTAAACGATAAAGCTGTTGATATTGAGATGATGACACGCCAGGGGGCATTTAAAAGATCTTTAAAAGATCTTTAAAAGTCACGTTTCTTAACGAGATGGTCGATAAAAGACCTAAAGAGTGGCAGGAAGGTAGGGACGCCCACTTTCTTTAGGCCAGTCATATGGTGACTTATAAAGCAAAAAAATTAATGGAAAGCTGCAATGTATTGGCTACTTGATAATATATTAATTTTTCACCCCACTATCGTCCCGGATTTGGCCGTCATCTTGAAAAAATGGCGACCAAATAAAGTTTTTTGTAAATATTTCTCTTAATAACTACTTCACAGGCAAATATACCGAAATACAAAGAATTCTACGAAAAATTCACTAAAAAAAATAATCTACACTTTTTTTTGTATATTTTGGCTTAGGACAGACAGTGAATACTCACTGGCGGAGTTACCACCCGTACACCCAACCATCCACCCAAAGTGCATAATTCATAAATATCTGAACTTTTCTTTACTCTGCTTCGTGGGTTACGCCTTCTGGCACTCAGATGATTCCTAGCAGTTCATACGTGGGCCATCACAGTCTTCCTCGTCTACGTTTACATCAGAGTTGGTATAAGATAACACTTTACATGACACACATCTTACGGAGTATTTTAATTCTGCCCTTCTACAATTGCAAGTGTCTGTCATACATCCTTTGAGACATTGGCATGATGGTCTTTATCTGTGGTGATCGGGCTAATCCATTCCCAGTCGTCTTCCAACCCTAATCTGTAGGTGGCAAGTCGATTCCTAACCATTCTGAACTTGGAGTAAAGTACGTAGAGAGTGCAATCGAGCAGCGTAGTCTGTAGGAGGCAAGAAAGCCAAGGTAAATGAATTTCTACTCAGTGATTTAGCAAAACATTGATATCTTAAGTCGCCAAAGGATTCACATTCTTTGTTTCCATACAACTGAAGGATGAATGATTTTCCTGCTACAACAATCTTTGCAGGATCTGCGTATGGTTTCATAACACAGATACAAGTCCCTGCAGTTCTTCAAGCTTTCCCAGAATATTTACAAAATTAAGTTTCCCTTGTTTGAAAAAGGTGAAAGTGGTATTAGTTCCTCTAAATGCACGCAAGAAAAGAATGTTGTCTTTAATGATTAATCCATACTTCATGGAGGCTTGTGTGTGCAGTATGTTCTCTGTTTTTCCTTTACCTTGTTTTAGGAAGTTTATGTTAATTTTTGATCCTGCTAATGAGGTCGTGATTACCAAAAGGTCTACATCTTCTCCAACTGTTGTTACTGAGCCAGTCTTGGAGGATTCTTCAATGGCTGTATTAACAATTATTGTGCCTGCATCTTCATTAGCTTGTTTTACAGTAAATCCCTCAGAGGTCAACTTTGTGATGAGGTCTGCAATAAGTCTGCTCTTGTTTCGTCGTCTGAAAGAAAATTACTCTGACTTGGGTTTGCTGGCACAGTTTCTTCAAATATGGTGTCTCTATTAGCACATCTCAATCGACGAGCACCTTGAGCATCTTTTGTACTTTTATCTTCTAGATTTTCTGGATACCCATCAAACACAACGTTGGCAATCTCCTTATAGTGCTTCACATATTCAGCATACCTGTCCAGAATTGTTGAAAAAATCTCTCGCCGATGCCAACAACTTCTGAAGAAGAAATCCCTCATCAACAACATAAACTGTATCTCTTATCACAATTTCACATAAAGGTGAAAATACTTCATAAAGTGAAGATTTATGGGTTTTGCGCATTCCAGATTCATCAAACAGTGACAAAGGATGAGCTGATTCATGCTGAAAGTTTGGTTTGAATTGTTCTTGTGATTTCTTAGCATATGAATTTCTTCTAAATAACATCACAGGATCGACTGAACATGCACGGTAGCTCCTAGTGGTTTGACTTTTTTTCCCCCTTGAAACTTGACTTTCGCAAAATTGTCGCTAACAATATTTGAAATTCAACCACTCCAACTTCATCTCTTGTTAATCTTGTACTTATTGACTTAACACCATAAAAACCATTCCACAAAGTGCTGAAGATCTTGAGTGTCTATTGATATACGCGATTTTCTGGCACCTACGTTGCCCTGATGTATTGTAAGCAACATCACAATAGTCTACGATCTTCTCTGTGATCTTCAGTGTGGGAGGCATTCCAATCACCCATTTAGTTAGCACTGAATCAGCTAAAGTTTTGCATGTCACCCATACTCTTCATCTTGTAAATAATTTCACTGAACTTAAAGAGCACATTTTGTAGTTGTTCATAGGCAATCAACGTAGAGTCAGCCTCCTGTAAAGTTGTCTCTATTATTGACCTTTCCTCAGCAGAGAGATTGATTTAATTCGGAATCAGTGTAAGCAGGGCAGCAGCACTGGTATTTGTCCTCTGAGTGCTCTTGCGTAGGCATGACACTCAGTATTTTGTCCACAGAGGCACTCGCATATGTAGTACTAAAAAGTTCTTTAATTCCAGTCCCATTCATTATGTAACCAACGGCGCCCATAAATGCAGGAACTTGATAAATGCTTGAATACATCGTACTTCAAAATAACTTTACGGGCTATATTATGTAACAAAGGGCAAAGTTTAAAAATTGTACGATTTTTGCGCACCTTTGGCATCAAAACCTAGCAACACAAGAAAAAAATTTATAGAACATATTTTGTAGAAAACTTGTTTGCAGAATAACTATTATATTATCACTATTTCCTCTAAAGTAAGTATTAAGCAAGATACATACAAAAAACTGTTTTCCTTTATCGGTATTTGACTAGCCTACTTGTTACACTAAAAGATCTCTTTGAAGACCTGAAGTTCACACCATGAATGGTTCAGTTGAGTACCTGGAAGTTTTAGTTTCGGAGGCAGGTACCGAGATCGTTCTCTCAATCCAAAAATTTCACTGAAGAAAGTATAACTTACTGTAATTTTCTTGAAGGTTCATAGTTCATAAAGGAAATGAATACAGACTAAGTCCAGACACTAACACAAAACAGCGACTGTTCAAATGAAGAAAGTGTAATTAACAATGAAACCCTGGGCAAAAATTCAGAAGTGGACACAAAATAAGAGAATCAGAACAAAATAATAAATATGGCTGGAAACAAAATAAAAAACTCTAGAAAAATAAACAAATAAATCTAAACTTAGCACACAAGCACAATCTGAACGGTAACATATGTCAGGGGACTCTCACCACACAAAGCAATAAAGGCGGAAGCGATGTCACATTAGACAAAATGAAAGAGAAAAAAGAAAAAAAAAAACAGCAGAAATTTGACGTTTCCATCAAATTCGAGCAATATTCCTCCTCGACGTTTTATATGAACGGCCGGAAGCCCACAAGAGCGCAAGCTAAGATACAAACGATTTATAGGAAGAAAATCATTTCGACTTCCGCGCCAACAAATGAGCGCGCCATTCCCACAGACGTAGCAAGCAAATCTGCTTTTAAGAATCACTATGCAATTTAGAGGAGGAAGCAGCGTGCGCGCAGCTTGCATTTCTCGCCTGACAAGACTTTAAGAGTTTTTCAATATTGAGCGCTGCAACCCGGCGGGAGGCAGGGAGGGCCCAGGGCTCGTTAATTGGTCCATGAGTCTCCACGTCGAAGGGACGAGGCAACACATGCAGGCCTAAATTAAAAGATAAGAGCTAGGACCTCTCAACCCGACCCTGCCCCCCGCTTGCAATATGCTGCAACGATCCTGCACGACAGCAAAGCGCATCGTTAGCCACACTTTTCCGCCCTTTTCCTTCCTGGGTTTACACACTTTTTTTTTCATCTTCGCTTATCTGCTTTATCTGTGACGGACGCACGGAAAGAGATAAGAGGAAATATTCAAAATATTCTTTATTTTTTCTTTTTTCGGAGCTCTTCGGTTTCGCAGATCGCGCGGCAGAAAACATTTCCGAGAGAAGGTGCCAATATATATAATATATATATTATATACTATATATATATATATATATATATGTATATGTATATATGTATATATATATATATATATATATATATTATATTATATGTATATATATCTCTATATATATATATATATATATATATATATATATATATTATATTATATACAGACATACACCTCTTAAAAAATACGACGCCCCATTGGATGCTGTTCACCGCTTAATCTTAGAGTAATTAAACAATAAAGCTGGCGTGCCAAATATTATATTCAAGCGCCTGGGAGCCCGAAAACTTTTTCAATTACTTCGCCATCAGATGTTTCAGCCTGATTTTCATGTAAATTGAAGGACTATCTGGCCCTGGGCGAGATCCGTGAGATGTCCAGTTAGCGGATGTCAGGATGTCGGTCCGACTGATTATGGTTCCACGGATGAAAGTTTATGAGAGACTTCATGCAGTAAAAGAACACGATGAAGGATCGACTTCCATCCTTTAATAAAAGGAAAATAAGAGGGTTCACTCTAATGATTAAGGAGAACAAAATAAGTACCCTTGTCTTCTCATTTCATTCTCCCTTGTTAATCCCTCTTTTCAATCTCATTTGTAAACCACTCTTTGCATTCACTTTTATAAATCCTTGTTTTCACTCTCGTTTATAAATCCTTATTTTCACTCGCGTCTGTAAATCCTTCGTTTTGTTCTCGTTCATAAATCCCCATTTTCCTTCACTTTCATAAATCCCTCTTTTCATTCTCCTTTATAAATACCCCTTTCAGTCTCCTTTACAAATCCCTCTTTTCATTCCCCTTTATAAATCCATTTTTTCATTCTTTATAAATCCTTATTTTACATCTTTACGAATCACTCTATTCATTTACCTTTATAACAATTTTCATTCTCGTTTATAAATCCCACTTTTCATTCTCCTTTAAAAACCCCCTTTACAATTTCCTTTATATATCCCATTTTCAATCTCCTTTGTAAATCCCTCTCCGCCATCAGTAATTTAATCCCCGAAAAGAATTTCATGACATTTTTCCATCATGTTTTTTATTACCTTATCTTAGCGCAAACACACCGCAACCAACCCTCAGCAACGCAAGAGGCAACCTGCAGAAGCGCCCCCCCCCCCCCCACCCCCCCCCCCCCAAAACCCACCCACCCAGGGCAACTTCGCCAAACAGTCGAAGCAACTTTTGCAAAATCAATGTGGAGAAAGCACCGGCAATCAACCAGCTCCCTGACAGGAACAACAAAGAATATTAAGTTATATGGCATCATCATCATCTCCCGACTAATGCACGCATACATTTCCAGAAGTACGTGATTCTTATTTAATTCCCAACTTAGAGAGTGAAATAAGAAGTCTCAAGGGCGCTCTTCACCCTCTCAAGCGAATCCAAGACCCTCTGTCGGGGACATGACCTTGCATACGAAAAAGAATTTTCGAAATCAATACAGGAATAAATTACAGGGACCAGTGACCCCATAGGAAGGGACAGAGAGAGAGAGAGAGAGAGAGAGAGAGAGAGAGAGAGAGAGAGAGAGAATGAACAACGCAGGGATCCTAACGTTCAAACAGTACTGCCACCCGATACGTTTGATTCTCCGAATGTCACTATATTGTGAGTTTCCCGAACTCCACTACTACTACTACTACAACTATAAAACTAATGCAGAATCCAAACTCCCCTTCCTGTTCTCAGAGGTATCCACCGAAGTGCAAATGCCATAGATAAGAATCCTTAAAAAATCGAAAAGTTTTTGATGTTTCCATCAGAAATATTTGAATAACAAGCGTAAATAAGCCTGCATAAATATTAGTTAGGATTTCCATTTACTCTAGAGATGCTAAATTCAGGATCTGTCAAAGTACTCTTACCTCATAAATTTTAAGGGATATCAATGATCATCGTTCTTACAAAAAGTAAACAGTAGCTGCACAAGAATCCATGTATATGAATATGTATGTGCAGATATTGTCGTGCATACATAATCAATAGGCATTCACATATCCACACAATCACGTACATGACAACAAAAATACGGAATAATAAACCCCCTACTAATTTATATATATACACTTATAATTATATGTATGTATACACACACATATATGTATATCTAAATATATATATACACATATTTATTATATTATATATTATATCAATATATTATATATATATATATACATAAATTGGTCATCCGCTAACTCTCTATATGTGCACTAACTCTTTTGTCCAGTGCATTACGAATACTTTTCACAGGTTAATAACGATGGCGATCACGTAGTCATACACATATCGGTGGCAGGTACACGACCGGTTTCATGAACTTTCGTCATTACTGGCACTGTGCATAACAGCTGATGGGCCAGAGGCCAGAAAAAAAACCTTGATGGTAAAAAAAAAAAAAAATATTTATATATATATGACATGAAAACTAATTCTGGTTTCTAGGAACAAACATACATGCAGGAGATTCAATATGCTCAGAATGGTGATACTTAAATGATTCAGAAGGTTATTTGAGACTGAGGCTTGATCGGAAAGTAAAAGGAACAGCAAATATGGATCCCTGCAAGATATTGGAAGTTGTAAATCATGTAAGAAACACTGAAAATAAATGAAGAGCTTCGGGGCAAACAAACATAATAGAAAAACGGATTAACATCATAAAGAGAGAGAGAGAGAGAGAGAGAGAGAGAGAGAGAGAGAGAGAGAGAGGACTCCAACATGGAACAGAATTCTGGCGGTCTGCCTAACGACCAGGATGGTCGGTCCCAGCGAGGCCACATTAAGCGGAGATCAGGTTAGATGGCGACTGACCAAACACGAACCATAATCTTCCGTCCACGACACACAATTCATATAGGAATGATGTCTTTCCTTTTTAATCATAACCTCCAAATGTCATTTTTGAGTACCACAAAAGAGTAAGAGTTAAAACGTTTACTGGATATGATATACTCAAAATGATACCCCAGTCTTTGCTACATTTAAATTGTTGATCAGTTTATTTTCGCATTGGAAATAAAGATCTTCACTCTTAAAAATGAATTTCAACCTTCAGTATCAGTGAGTACACTGAACTTGAAATATTCGGTGGAGGGATGTTATAAAAAGGACTGGTTTCGCTTTTTGAATTCGTGTCATCTTTATTGTTCCTCATTTGCCTGACAAGTAAATTTTTGCAGGTTTGATCACTATTTCATCACTGCGACTGAAAAACATTTGAGCCATATTCCAAACATTTTTAATTCAAGTACCAGAACAATAACAATATTATTAATATAAATCATCTCTGAATAAGTCGCAAAATGAAAGCAATATAGAAACACGATAATATTTTGATAATTCATTAAAAATACTGACAGTCTGAGATTACAGTAATAAATGGAGAAAACACCACACACACACACTAACCATATATATATATATATATATATATATATATATATATAAATATATATATATATATATATAATATATATATATATATATATATATATATATATATACCTAACATAACACAGGCACGCATAGAATTATTACAATCGAGATCTTGTTCCTTTTTGTAAATTAAGTGCAACAGGTGGGACTGTCATAATCGTTATTTATGAGGTTCCTAACACTGAAGTAAGAGCGCAGTAATATTAGGTAAGAAACGCTGAGGTTAGAATGCTTAAGCAGACACAAATATTTGGCTTAAAACTTGTTTCGTTTTCGCAGTGTATTTCGTGAAAGTTGAGAAAAAGATACAACACCTGCTGTCACCAACGGAGGGTTAATGAGACGCCTACGAATGAAACATCTTCAAATTCATACACGAATTTATATAGATGAGATCATATAATAACTAAAAGTCTTGAAGACACTGGGCATACCATATATGGGTAAAACCGAGAGGCCAAAATTCAATTATTTATTCATCTATTTTTGTTGCTAAATCATAATTAACAAATAAAGCCAACTTTTATGGGCAGGAGATGGAAATAAGGAAAGTAGGTCTAGATCAAGTTGAGTAACACATATATCATTACAAGACGGATGAGCCCTACATACATCTGAAAGAGTGGTTCACAGAAGCATATCAGGCACCCAGAGACCACGCATTTAGATAAAGCAAGATTTAGCCAAGCTAGTGGTTATTACTTTATTCAAAAATCACAAATAATACTGAATCTACGGGTTTAATTTCCAAATTTGAGAACCACATTGCCAAGTTAAAAGAAACTTTACAGACAACGTTAAGGAGAGCTCCCCATTCGTCTCTGTTGGCTTCAGAGACCAGAGGCCCATATCAGGCCTCTTATTCCCTATGGGCATGGGCCCATGCTTGCAGAAGGCTGGTATAACCTAAACCAGCTACTTGCACCAAAGCTCCCAAAGAACAATGATACACTTCTTACATATAGTACACAATTAGAGAATCAAGGGGGACGCCGTCTACAATCTTCCGCATTCGCCCCCACCCCACAACCCCACCTCCTAAAAAAAATAAATTTAGATATTAGAGGCCTAATAAAGTTCACGTGTTGCTAAGACATGTATCGTGCAATCTTGCCGCTTGAGTCTGGAAAAAAAAGAGGAAAAAGCAAGATGAGAAGAGAAAGGGAAAATTGGGCGAAATCCAGAGAAAGATATATGAAGACAAGCCCCCAAAGAAAAGGGTAGAAGCATCACATTCCCATCAACGTTTTCTTTCCGGTTCAGGAAAATTCCACCTCTTGGAATGCAGAGAGACTGATCCCTCGGAGCCACTCCACCCCACACAGCAGCAGCAGCAGCAACACCAGAAGCAGCAGTAGCAGCAGCAGCAGCAGCAGCAGCGTGCCTCTGGAACCGAAAAGAAACATGGCCTCGCTTTCTTTCGCTCCTCTTCTTTTTCTTCCTTCCCATGCCTCCTCCTCTTCCTCCCCCTCCTCCTCCTCCTCCTCCCTGTGGAAGCCAGCGAAAGGCTGGATTCTGAAAGTAACCAATAAAGGAAAATTAGATGGCTTGCTTTAGCTTCGAGGGGGATTGGTAGCCAACAGCTGCTGCTGCGCGCCGTGATGTGATGGGATATTTTACGTCTGCATCTAGCATTCCCAGTTATACAAGATGGGACCTCATGTGCAAGTGTTGGGGTGATTGAGACAACGGTTTGTCTCACGATAGCAGCCATTTTTTTAACAATAAATCTTGTCAGGCTTTACATTCAAGTGAGACGTGGATGTCCCACACCACCGCCGGACCATTCCTATGAGGATTTACTGATAAATAAAGTCACGACACATTCACGATTACGCATCTGATGCACAAAACAAGCATTTTTGAGGCTCCTCTCCATTTTAACGAGGTACCCCCTAAAATAGACACCATAGTATTACCTGTATTGTTATTATGAATTTGGTTGTTATTCCAATAAAAAAGGTAAACATCCGATATATATATATATATATATATATATATATATATATATATATATATATATATATATATATATATACATATATATATATATATATATATATATATATATATATATATATATATTATATTATATATATCTATATATATTCATATTCATGCACTATGCAAATAACGTAGACAGCAATTAGGACAAAATGTCCATCTATTAGGAACATTTTCACTTGACGGGATCTTATTTTCCGAGTGTTTACATGTCAACAACTATCTTGACATCATGTAAAATTTTAATGAGTATTTTACGACGCGGTTCCTCGCGCGAAACAGTCCCTCCTTAAGCCGGGAAAATCAGTCGCAATTTTCATATTTTAATATGCTAATGGGGGGAGAATTATTGCATCTTAACAGTTGGGTTCTCCGTAAGTATTTGAATAATTATCCCACGGCCTTGTAAACATAATCTGGAGTTCGTAACACTTCTCAATAATCCAAATTCCTTTTCTTCAGTTATTTTTATTCAGGTTTCATTTTCTATACGACGGTCCTTGTCAATCTGAGGCTCTTAAGGACGAATACAAATTTAGATAAGTCATTTGGCTTTGCTTTCGAGTCTCGACGAAGGAGGCCATCAGGACGCTCAAGGAAATCGGAGAGGTGAGGAGGAGGAAGTGCCCGCAGTCCATTACACTTCGATTTGCATTCATGACTTCTTCCCTCGAGGCGTCGGACGTCATGCCCTGTTCGTTGTTTTATCAACCGCTCACATCTAACAGATGCTAATATCTCCCGTCATTATCATCGGAAAAAAAATCTTTTGGCTTCTCTTATGGGAGAATTATATAGCCAAAAATATGTTCTTTTATTTCTCCCATGGCCTTTTATTTCTCCCATGGTCTTACCATCAGGAAGAAATATCTTTCGGTTTCTGTTATAGGAGGATTATATACGTATATAAGAATTCTGTTCCTTCGTTTCTGTCATGGGAAAATTAGAGAAATAAAATATACGCTCCCTCGCTAAAGTTCACGAGAAAATTAGAGTATTTTAAGTTTCATTGGATTTATAGATTTTTAATTCAACATTTATTTTTTACGCTTGGGAAAACAAGACGACTTGAAAAATAATTTTTTTTAACGATTACCAGATCATCGCTTGGTTTTATTAGATAAATTTATAAACAATAATTCCATAGAGAACTTAAAATCTGTCAAAATATGAAAAATTAATTCTTGTGTCTGTACATATTTCACGAATGTTTACGCTTTTTTTAAGAAATAATAATAAGAGTATAATATAATTTACGATTTCATTTCTTCCTCAGGAACTATATACCCTGATGAACAATTTTATACCCTATTTAACCTGATGAAAAACTACAAATATTAACTTACATCATTCACTGTAAGGACATTTTTTTTTATTATGCTGTCAATCTATCAGGAAGTACGACTGAATATTTCTGTATAGATCTATAATCCATTATTTAATCCATTATTTTATTCCCATCAACTTACTGAAGAATGACTTCAAATACAGGTCCAATACCTTATTTAGATTTGAGCCAATGATTAATTTTTACTAAATTTCAAATGGACCTCATTTTACATAATATTCTTTTTAGTTATTAGCAACATGATACTTGTGCCTGAGCTGTAGAATATATGGGGTTTCATATTAACTGTTCCGAAACCTTACACAGGTTAATATTCAAAGAGCAAATGACATTCAACCTGATCATTCTTGTCATATTTACTAACGAGGCGCATCTAACATTTTATTTTTATCTGTGCTTCAATCAAGAGACGTTATTTTTCGGGAGAGATTCTTTCACACACACACTCACAGAGAGAGAGAGAGAGAGAGAGAGAGAGAGAGAGAGAGAGAGAGAGAGAGAGAGAAATACTCTTCAATTTCAATCTCTCTCTCTCTCTCTCTCTCTCTCTCTCTCTCTCTCTCTCTCTCTCTCTCTCCACACAGTACTTAATAACATTCTCAGGAGAATACAGTTAATGGAGAGGCTTTCCATTGCATACCAATGAAAGCAAAGTCACAAGACCCGGGTTTATGGTGGCGCTTTCACCTAGCAAGCAGGACAATGTGACGTCGAGGCTAGTGGCTTTAAAGCACATTCACCTTCAGAGATAGGTTAAGTCGAGCCCAAGATAGGCACTGAAAGGGCACAGCGATAGCCAATGGATTTATGGAGCTTTGATAAGCAAAAGGTAGAGGTTAAAAAGATAACGGTTCGAACCGATCCATGAGTGAGTATTTAGGAGAGAGAGAGAGAGAGAGAGAGAGAGAGAGAGAGAGAGAGAGAGAGAGAGAGAGAGGTCATCCTGTAGTTTAGCCAGCGCGAATGCGGACAATAGAGGGTTCATCTTTCACTGCTCCTTCCACGGAACTTAAAAGGAGAGGGAATCCAAGCGGTGAGGCTACTCAGCTTGCATTGCAATTTGCTTTTGTGGCAGTCGACGGCATCCGCCAGCCACCAGCCACATGACCAAAAATGAGGTTCGAGGTTAAACTCACAACACTGACAAACAACAGCAACAGCACTCACCACCACCACTACAACAACAACAGCAACAACAACAAAAACAACAGCAACAACAGCCCTGACCTCCTGACGAGGTTCTGCCTGGAAACCTCCGGAACTGGCCGAAACTTTGCACATAATCCCCGCCGTAATCCCTTCCAGCCTCTATGTATTCCCTTGGAAACTCTATCAAGATCGACGGCTCGGAGGAGTCAGGTCAGGTCAGACACACACACATATAGGAATGTTATAGAGACAACGGACAATGATAATGAGGCTGCGAAAATCTATAAGACTCAAAAGACGCCTCAAAGACATCAACCAACCTCATTCCTTCTGGTCTATTTTGTACAGGTCGAAGATCGAGACAGTAACTACGAATCTACGAGGAAGACTACGTAAAAGCTAAGTCTTGCAATATATATATATATATATATATATATATATATATATATATATATATATATATATATATTAAAGCAATGAGTTTCATATGAATAAAGAGGAACTTATTCAGTACAAAATGGTGAGGTTAATGACGCTATCAGTAAAACAAGTGAAAATACATTGTTAATGATATCCACGAACTGTGACAACTACTGATATTTAGGGCCAATATCTCTCCAACTTAAAAATTTCATGCCCCCTGTTTCAAGTTCAAGTTTACTTTCTCAAATGTTTTCAAAAATCCATTTTTATTTAATTTGCCCGCCACCCCCCAAAAAAAATCATCTCCCATTTCAAGATCCCATTTTGTCACTTTGATGATGAAACATGTAGTTGTGAATGAAACACGCTTTTTCCAAGATGAACAGAACGATGATATTTGTCCACCAGCAGTAAAATAACTTTTCTTTAGCGCTTCGCCCTCCGGTTCCTGAAGGAGGACCTTAGTAGTGGAGAGGAATGTAAAACTGAACAAAAACGCCAACTGAAAAAAAAAACGATTTTAAGCTCATAATTGGAAAAGTGAAACATGAAATAACTGGAAAAAAATTATTCTAGCCAATCTTGAGAGCCCCAAGAGACGTGGTATATAAGCAAAAAGCTAATAAATCTTTAATTTTGTAAAAGTTCTTTTATATAAGATTTTCAAGAAACATAGCGTACGCGGATTCCTTCCAAATATGAAACCACCCTTCTTCAAAAGCAGGATCAGAACCAACACTGCGGAAGATTACAAAATATAGTAACTACAGCAAGCGAAACTTTCCACGTACTCAAGGACGACTTGAAACGTACAATGTCTTACGCTCGGAACTTGAAACCTTGAACGTTTTATGCCCAGATTTGAAACGTTCAACGTCTCACGCTCAGCCTTGAACGTTCAACGTCTAGGGATCGCAATTTAAACGTTCAACGTCTAAAGTTCGCACTTGAAACGTTCAACGTTTATGGCTAGTACTTGAAACGTTCAACGTATAATGTCTTACGTTCAACGTATAATGTCTTACTTGAAACGTACAATGTCTTACGCTCGGAACTTGAAACCTTGAACGTTTTATGCCCAGATTTGAAACGTTCAACGTCTCACGCTCAGCCTTTGAACGTCAACGTCTAGGGATCGCAATTTAACGTTTCAACGTCTAAAGTTCGCACTTGAAACGTTCAACGTTTATGGCTAGTACTTGAAACGTTCAACGTATAAGGATCGCAACTGAAATGTTCAACGTCTTATGTTCCAAGCTGAAACGTTCTGACGCCTTCGTAGACGACTTAAGAAATTCGACGTCTTAGGGTCCAATTTGATACGATCAACGTCTTAGCCTAAAAATCGACTTGAAACGTTCAATGTTTTCAAGGTCAAATTTAAGGCGATCATACCAAGAATAATGGTCACTTTAATCTATAATGTGACATAAACTATTTTGTTCCAGTACGATGAAATACGTTATATGTAAAACTTTAACCCGCGAATCAAAACAAATTCAATCTGATTATTATTTAAAAAAAAAAGTATTAAAAGCCGTCAACGATGTTAAGAAAATGCAAAATCATACATTTTTTTTTATAAAAGCCAGGAAAGTTTACTGTCATCCTCGCAACAGAAGAATTGGGAGAATTCTGTATAAAATGAACTCTGTAAATTTTGCCAGTATATTTAATAAAGCATATTAGTATATATTATTGTATGGTGGAAACAGAACTTCTCTCAAACATGATTTATTGAATAGAATGGCAGAATTTACAGATGAATTCTGTAAATTCTACCATTATATTCGATAAAATACTATTATTATTATTATTATTATTATTATTATTATTATTATTATTATTATTATTATTATTATTATTAAGGAAATAGAATGGAAAGAAATTTTGTGGCAAGCTCCATAACTTATTAAGAGTGAGTAAGAGGGTATTGAATATAATTGCAGATTTACAGATCAATTCTGTAAATTCGGCCATTGCATTCAATGAAATATTATTATTATCAATGAAATAATAATAAGAGGGTTGGTAATGCTCTGCATTGCGCCTCACTTTGCACAAGGCACTGGAGCCGTCCTCAATAACCTCCCGACCACAGCTGCATTGCTTGCTCTCTTTCGCTCCTCCTTGCGTTCCCTTTCGTCTCTTCTGACTTTTGGCTGTTCAACTTCTTCAACTTCAATTTCCTAAGAGTCAACACAACCGCGACTCGATGTTCTCTTGAAACGACTTTCCATAATAATGATATCGACCAATCTTAGGGAAACTGTAACTTAACCACAGGTGGTTTATTGCGTAAAAAACGTCATACACTATTCAAAGGACTTATTCACCATCATTACCACTATCACTAACGAATTTCCGGAGTAAATACAGGTAAGGAAAAACCACCTGAGCTTAGAGCTATACTTCAATACTTCGAACAAAGCAGCTGTCATGAATGGTTAATGCAAAGTGGTGCCAGGAGGTGATTCCTCAAATGGCCTGCAAGTCATTTCGGAAATTCCTGATTTAAATGAACGAAAAAGTCTACTACTAATCCTGGTGCAACTTATTTGTGAAATTTATAAAACAATCAAATAAATATTTGAGTGGATATGCTATCATTACTTAAATAGCCACACATCGCAATGCTTTGACATGAGAAACGTTTATGGATAACAAAAGGGCATATATATAATATATATGTGTATATATATATATATATATATATATATATATATATATATACATATATATATATATATATATGAAAAAATAGCGCAGAAACGCCGCCTCCTCTCTCTTTTTTGGTATAGAAAAACAAAAACACAAAAAGAAAAATTGGCACAGATATGTCCGCTCTCTCTCTCTCTCTCTCTCTCTCTCTCTCTCTCTCTCTCAGACACGTGCATATACATACGCCCAGACTCTGATATCATATGCACGAGCACGCGCGCACATATAACTACAATTAACGAATCAACTATGGCTAATTGACATCTAGCGACTATCGGGTTGCACAAACGTCTGCATAAAAAAAGAGGTCGAAATCGAGTCATACTTAACACATCAAAACGACCGACCGACACCACAAGCGACACCGAACAACTTTTTTAAATTACATTTAAAAGAAGAAGAAGAAAAAGAAAAAGAATCATTAAAAAAAACAGATGAAGAAATAGAATCGAGTGTGTTTTGCAGGCATAAAGGAGAACGTAATGATCGCTTATGTAAGACACGCAAGGAACTGGACTTTTTTTAGTTATTAATTTTTTATCAACTTATGAGTTTTGGTTTCTTTTCCGTGCGGAACTTTAATCAAGGTCCGGCGACATTGCATACCCATTATGGCAACAATTTTGTCAAGTTACGACAATGATAGTCCTTCCTTCGATGCATCTGGCATTTGTGTCTGTACATATGTATATGCACGTGTTTGAGAGAGAGAGAGAGAGAGAGAGAGAGAGAGAGAGAGAGAGAGAGAGAGCATTTTTGTGCTAATTTCTATTTTTTGCGTGTATATAAAGATTGCATTTAGTGGCCGTATATTTCTTACGTCAATGTATTGCGTTTTGAAAGTACTATAAAGATTATAATTCTGATATAATTCTTAAATATTTCTATAACGCCATTCACCATAAACCACTTCAATTCACCATTGCTGGCCCCCGGAAAATGTTTTAAATACCGAAATCATTAAAAACCAGAAAACACCATCGATACGAAACTATCTTTATTCAAAATGAGCGACCATTCTTGTGTCACAAACCCGAGAGGCCATTAACTTGCAGCGAAAGATTCCGCCCAACAGAAATAAACTCAAATAGTCCCGGCACACACGGTGGCTAATAAACGGCAGGTTCCGGCAACAGGTCACAGCGGCTTCTACAATAGATACAACTGTGTAATACAACCCATCTGTATTCTGCTCAGCATTCCTCTGAAGGAAATTAATGCTAATGGTATAAATTACTCAACGGAATAAAAAAAAAAAAAAAAAAAAAACAAAAAAAAAAAAAAAAAAAAGTAAAACATCGGGAATTCATCATGGAAAAATCCAGCAAACATGTTATTTGTTGTGATTTACACAGGGCTCATAAACACTTACGTGACAGCCCAAAAGCTATGACCCTAGCAGAGTGAACTTTGAAGAGCGGAATAGCTATCAGGATGCAGTTATGCGATATAGTATATCACAATAAAACATGAACAAACACTTTTGTTAGCTAAAGAGGAAATGGGACGTGTAATACCGCGTAAAATAATACATCTGGGATTATATATATAGTGTATATATATTATATATATATATATATATATATTATATATATTATATCCCTAATCTATATATATATTATATCCCACACACACACACACACACCACATCACACACACACACCACACACACATATATATATATATATGCATAAAATATATATGACTGTGTGAGGATAAATGCAATAAAGGAAATAATTTTCCTCCGTCAAGACAAAGAAACGGAAACGTTCGCATTTAAAGAAAATGGAAGGATTAAAACAATAGTACAAACTTAAAATGCAGACAATCAAGATTCGAAAGACACGTCGGAAAAAGTAAACTTAACGAAGAAAATATTATATATATAAATATATGTTATATATAATATTATATAATATATATATATATATATATCTATATATATATATATATATTATGTGCGTGTGTGTGTGTGTCCTATATATATGTATATATATATATATATATAATCGAAGACTTTCGCAAGAACGGAAATTACAACAAAGAAATGAGCTAAGTGAAAGAGAAGGTAATAAACATCATCGTTTGTGGGACGTCCAAATCATCGGAAATGAACTTGTCAGTCATTGTAACCGGCGTCATTTATCGCTGATGACGTCACCGCCAAAACCCGAGCAGCAAAAAAAAAGTAATAAGTAATAAGTGAATGGTAATAATTAAATTCTGTCACAACCGACGGTTATAATCATACGTGGTATAGGTAACATGGGTAAGAAATCTCACTGACGTTACAATCTTACGAGTAATTTAGGCGATGTCGAGTTATGGGGGATATCCATGGTTATTTACTACAAGACATTTTAATATATATATATATATGTATGTATATATATATATATATATAAATAATGTAATATTATATATATGTATATATATATGTGTGTATATATATATATATACATATATATATATATA
This sequence comes from Macrobrachium nipponense, assembly GCF_015104395.2. Taxonomy (NCBI): domain Eukaryota; kingdom Metazoa; phylum Arthropoda; class Malacostraca; order Decapoda; family Palaemonidae; genus Macrobrachium; species Macrobrachium nipponense. Next base: position 37,444,568 of record NC_087212.1, read on the forward strand.
TATATATATATATATATATATACATATATACAATTTAGGCATGTCAATAACGTAATCATGTTAAGGTTATATCTATGGTCATTTAATATAATATATATCATATATATCTATATATATATATATATATAATATGATATATATATGTATATGTATATATATATATATATATATATTGTATTAAATGACCATAGATATAACCTTAATATGATTACGTTATCGACATGCCTATATATATATATATATATATATACACATATATATATATAGTATACATATATATATATCTATACAATATATATATATTAAAATGTCTTGTATTAAATAACCATGGATATCCCCATAACATGATGACGTTTCGACATCGCCTAAATTACTCCTAAGATTGTAACGTCAGTAGTCATGATTTTATAAAAATGAACAATAAATTAAAGAGCATGTACACCTTAAATGATAATAGAAAGAAAGACAATATATAATTAATAAACAACAAGAGAAGAGCCTAATATTTTAATACAAAATAAGAAACGGAATGTGATCTTGTGTGCAGGCAGTCTTTAAACATAGGAACTCCAAACCTAAGAAGTTGGATGGGAAGGTTACGACGCAACCAGCGGTTAGGGAACAACGGTTTTAGTCTAACCCCATTGGCGTGCGGCAATTGATTCTTATGACTCCCGGGATGTCCCAGTAACTTTACAAATACCAGAAAGAGATAACTAATATGATTATCTGAATGCCTGAAAGCCCTCAGTTACCATCGAAACCACATCAATCGCAATGTACTATATAGCTTACTACATGAGGTTATTATTGTTTTTTTAATTAAATATTTTAACTGTTATAATTATTCAAATTAATAAAACATTCCGAGGGAGCACGCACAAAAGACCGTTAAGTACCCAAGTGTATTTCTGTAAGACTTGAAGCATTTGGGTACCCAATACGGGGACACTTCCATCGCGCTATGAAAATACATCAAGAGCAAATACACGTCAATGAAAATCTCCCGTCAAGATAACGGATCATTTTGTTTGGTTAAACGCAGGAGCCAGCCTCTCGTAAGGGTAGGCAAGACACATTCAGACATCTGAATCGGCGATCTACGAGAAAAGTCATCCCAATATTGTAGGACCTGGTGAGAAATTCAATCAGAAACAGGTACCACTCATCGTTCGGGGAGAGAAGCCCCATCCCTCAGTTAAGTATATCTTAGTTTTACCGGACCACTGAGCTGATTAACAGTTCTCCTAGGGCTGGCCCGAAGGGTTAAATATTTTTACGTAGCTAGGAACCAACTGATTACCTAGCAACGGGACCTACAGCTTATTGTGGGATCCGAACCACATCATTCGAGAAATGAATTTCTATCACCAGAAATAAATTCCTCTGGTTCCACGTTGGCCGAGCCGAGAATCGAACTTTAGACCACCAGATTGGTAGCCGAGAGCGAAATCCACTCGTCCAACGAGGATACCCCATCCCTCAGGACATATATACAGCTTCACCTCTCTGCCTTTGCACCCGGCACCTCCCAATCAACAAAATATATGACGCAAGTGGACACAAACCAGGGGGCGTCAAGCGACCCTTTGGAAACTGACCCAAAATATTCTCCAAGTATCACGGGGTAACTACAAGGAAAGAGAGAGAGAGAGAGAGAGAGAGAGAGAGAGAGAGAGAGAGAGAGAGACCCACCCACCGCTTTCTTATAGACCTACTGCTTTAAGGATATACTACATCAGGTAAACGCTAGTTAGCAAACCTGCAGTTGTGACAGAAGTTTAAAAGTCCAGCAATGAAGGTCACCGATTCTACATGCTTGGCGAAAGCCGCTTGAATGGTTTGTGTTGACACCGTCTTCATTTACCAGGGGAGAGAGTTCATCCACGTTTTGTATGCGCTGGAGTCCAGAAAGGGTTTCTAATAAAAATTTCTAATGGGACAAGTCCTTGGAAGAAGTTGCAGTGCATAGAAAAGAAATCCACGGGAGAGAGAGACTGCACGCGTCCCACTGGGTGAATTTTCCAAATAACAGATCTCCTGAATGATCACAGCAGATAAAGCCTTTCAAATGATACAGGGGCTCAATGATCACTGGATTTGTGACGCCAGGTAACTTAAAATCATTCATTTATTCATCTGATGGCAGCCCCTCTGCATTATCTGAGTTTCCGATAACACTAACCAACGACGACAAACTATTTTAACGGTGAACTTCACACATTTGAGTCTTATACGGGGCACTTGTAAAGGGCAATAGGTCTTCAAGAAAAAACGCAATCAAATAAAAGCTTACAAACCCAATGAAAAAAACCATTCCAGTTATAAACTTAACATTACTTCTCATCGACCAAGGTGCGATCAGATGAACACCAATGGACATATAATTTCATGTTGAAAACTCCTGCATCGTGATATCTGTACCAAGCATATGAACACGACTTACACAAACACACACACATTATATATAGTATAATTATATATATAAATTTAATAAACAAAATTACGTAAAAATATAAAGTGACATACACTTACAAAAATACGTATAGACATATATACTATATATATATAATTATATATATATATATATATATATATATATTATGACATATATGTAATGCGAGAGAAGAGAAAGAGAGAGAGAAGAGAGAGAGAGAGAGAGGAGAGAATACAGAACCTTTGTGATAAGACAACTCTACATTTACTGTAACGCTTGATAAGCTAAAATCATGAAACGTCATAATCTTATTAACATTAACCGACGTCATCATCTTGGCTGAGAAGGTAATTTGTATTACATGTTTAAGAACGCTAAAGAAAAAAAGAACGATATGAATAAGAAATGTACGACAGAAAGACGAATATATGTGTGAATGACAAATGTATAAGTATGTAGGATGAACGTTTAGACGATAAAAGGTATAGATCACGATTATTATGGAGAAGATTAATCATGGCATATTTGTTTTATTACTAAATGTTATGTAGCTTATATATATATAATATATATATATATATATATATATATATGTATATATATATATGTGTGTGTGTGTGTGTGTGTGTATGTGTGTATCATATCATATTTTTTTACAATAAAAAAAATAACATGGTATGAGAGATTTTATTCCAAAAAATAAATGTGAATTTTTTAATGCTTTTTATTTTGTACTTACGACTTACGACATACATACATACATCATGTGTCATTCAGACATATGATATATATATATATATATATATATATATATATATATATATATATATATTAAACGACGTTGTTATCGTGTATGTGTATGCATTTTTATATTCACAATATGACACAAATATATACCGTTAATATCTGAATAACTCTACCTTAGGAAATAACATACACCTACGGCGAATTATAATCTATAAATGCATCTCCTACGGCCAGTATTCGAACTGATCTTGATAGACAAGTGATCAAAGTCGACTGTTTACCACCGTCTCTATAACAAAAGCCTATAGTTTTGAACCTGGCCGGGCAGATGCACTGATTGACAATAATTCTCCTTGGGTGACAGTTATTGAGAGATTCGCAGATTTCGAAATAAACGATATGTGTATGTGTGTGCGTGTATTATTCAGTTTAAAAAGTTGACAAGTTTCAGCGGTCTTTACAAATTCTCCCAGAACTAGCAAAAGTGGTTCTGTTGGGAATAAAGAAAAACTGGTCCTCACACTCAACATTTTGTCATATAAATAATATATATATATATATATATATATAACTATATATATATATACATATATATATATATATATATAATTTATATAGATGTATGTATATAAGTAAAATAATGTTGTATGAATATCGGAAAATAAACATTACAGATAAAGTAGGGAAAATGCAAAATAAAGGAAACTTAGAGTGCTATCCCAAAATATTAACGAGAAGCTTTTTATACTTGCGTAACTATATAAAAAAAAAGTATGCCCGATCTACCCTTGAGAGCATGAGGAAAGGAAGGTTCTTTATGCTTCTCGAGAGCGTAACATTTGTCGAGGATCTCGTTCAAGGAGCATAAGACAATCCTCCTTAAAAGTGTAATTCGAAAAAAAGAGAGAGAGAGAAAAAAAGGACTAAAAGACGTATTTCGGCAGTGTTCAGTGAAATCACACGGGTTACGAAAAAACGATTTCATCCTTTTGTAGTATTTTAGAGAACACAGCGTCGTCGCCGGGAGTGCCGACGGTGATGGCACTGGTGCCAGTGGAAACGGCAGAGTGTTGGATAACATGATGGTGGAGGTGGTGTTACTGTGATGGAGGCGGCTGCGAGATGGGGGGCGGCGCATGGATAGTGCATCCTTCAGCACCTAGATGGCACTGGTGGCCCCACGCTGCCAGACCGCTCTCTCTC
>NC_087212.1:37453954-37458954 GCF_015104395.2 Macrobrachium nipponense
CGCCTAAAGCCTCCACTAGGATAGGACCCTACTCTGTTTTAATCTTACTTCATTTTCTTATTTTTGCATAAGCATCCATGTAAAAAATTACGTAAACATATACCAGGCATACAGCCATTCCATTCCCGTCGATTATTTCATGAGAATAAAAATAAAAAGAAAAACAATGAAACAAACGCAATGACCAAACTACATACAGATGACCATGTCTCCACTCTCATAAACAGAGACATGCCTATAATTATGCCAAAGGTAGAGATGTAAGCCTAAGATGAGAGAAAATAAAGTGAAATGGGCCTAAAACAAGGTGAAATGTAAAGAGAAATATGCCGAAGATGAGGAGAGGTGAAAGGTATAAGGAAATATACCAAAAATGAGAGAAAAAGTCAAATAACTGATTTTATCAAAAACCAGAAAAATGAAAGTGAAATGTATCGTCAATAGGAAAGACACTGAAATGTGTCGAAAGGGATAAGAGAAGCCAATCGATTAAACGTATCATTAATTTTTATTTCAGGGATTTATGTCGAGTCTCAAAGCCGTCTCCTTCATTCTTATTTTTCCATCGCCGTCATCACGTTACACTGTATTACCTAATTCTCCTTGAAATATTCTTTCTATAATAAAAATCAGCCCCGCTGTTGAGTTCTCTTGTTTTTTATGTGGTTTCCAAGAAATCATTTTAGACGAAGAAGCCTTTGTGTTGTTTATGATTTCTTTTATTTGTCGTCATTTCGAAGCTAAAAAACCTTTCAGTACGTTTGATATTATTTTTTTTAATCATTCATTATGCCTCTCTTTCTTATGTGTTTTTTTTCGTGAAATAAGTCTCTATCGATAGCAAAATATGCTATTAAAAGTTCATTTGTAGTCACAGGTGCTCTCATTTACATAACAAGTATTCAAACTTTAAAATTACATAAAAAAATAATAGATAAAAAATAAACATAACCAAAGGAGTCAGCTACAGTGTTAAGAGCAAAATAATAACACTGCAAAGAAGCATCAAGGTTATCTTAACCAATCTATCTAACCTAACTTAACCCATTCTACAGAATCGTGTCCTACCTAACCTGTCCTACGGTGCGGTGACACATGCCCTGTTATTTGTCGTCACTGTTTATCGAAAGTATCACAGGATCTCACATCAAGGTTTACCGTACAAGATAACCTTTGTTTCCATGTCATCACAGAAGTTTTAATGCCGCACAAAAAAATGAATATATATAATAAATCATAGTATATATATATATATATATATATATATATATATATATTATATTATATATAGATATAGAAAAAAAGATATACAAAAAAGTCATCGGTAAAGGTTGGAGCTCCAAATGTTCCATTGTAATTGCAACTCATTACTTTTCTCTCACTGAAAATTCCCAAATGACCTAAATTTTTTCCCCCAAATTATAAAGCGAGCCAGACCACATTTCCGAAATAAACAGAAAATCATTGTTATAGCCCAAGAGAATGATCGTGTATGCTTGTGTGTGTGGCGAAGGACCAACCATGTGTGAATGCTGCCAGCTATTCCGCTTATGTAAGTTTGTACGGCTTGATATGCTTTTCGTCAAGTGTACTTTGTGTATGTATGTACTATATGCACGCATGTATACACAAGCTGCCGCCTATGGCTCACATAGACACAAAACATTTATATATATATATATATATATATATATATATATATATATATATATATAGAGAGAGAGAGAGAGAGGAGGAAAAAGAGAGAGACGAGAGAGAGATGAGAGAGAATCTTTAGGAATACAAAAAGAGACTTTAGAATATGAAGGACATATTGCATACCGTGTAACTAACCTCGCTGATAACGAGAAGTTTATCGAATTACAGTTTTATAGGAATCAAACAGTTCTTTTTTTGTCTGGAGGCTGAACAAAGGACTGTGGACCTAAGGACAGAGACGCATAAAGCTGAAATGTGGGAGATACCTCCGAAAGCGAGGAAGGGGGTAAAGGTGAGGAGACATTAAAAAACAAAAATGGAAGAAGCAAAAGAAAAAAAAAGAAACTATACATGGCGAAGCACACCGAGGAAAGGAATACGAAAGTAGTGAAAGCAGAGGGGAAAGCGGAAGGGGAAGCAGCGAGGGGAAAAAACGAAGAAATGTGTACGAGGCAAGGAAGAAAAATAATGAAAAAAAAGGAAGAGGAGGAGATATAAAGAACTCGCAGAGCGAATGGGTGGTTAGGGAGACACTGAAGAAGTAAGAGGAAGCTGTGAAAGAAAGTGTGCTTCTAAGCCCGTAGTTTATCCAGTTGTGAAAATGCGAGAAAGAGCGAAATGGAAGGACTAATGAAGATAAAAAACGAGAGAGAGAGAGAGAGAGAGAGAGAGAGAGAGAGAGAGAGAGATGAATGTGAAGGGACAGGAATGGATTAAGGAAGAATGGAGAGAGAAGGAGAAGGAGAGAGAATAAGGAAGAAGGAAGAGAACGAGAGATGAAAGAGGGGACGAAATGAAACAAGGAAGAAAGGTAAAGGGAGACTGTGGCCACTAGTAGCAGTAGCAGTAGCAGTAGCAGAAGCAGTAGCAGTAACAGCAGGAGCAGGAGCAGAGCGGAGCAGCGTGCCAGTATTGGCTGCCACCTTTTTACCGTGTTGAGAGCGTGCCCCTCGACTCATGCATATTAATGTCCTCTTTGTTTAACACCAATATTACGGTGGAATCAGTAAAGTATTGGCGCTGCTCCCCCAACCACCACCGAACCTGTGTACGCGGACATTCGCTGTGCAAATGCAGCAAAACAGCAGGCAACAGTGCAACAGCAGAACCAGCGACAGCAGCACGAAGCGGCGGCCGTAATTGCCACCCTTAACGTCACCATGCGCTCATTGTACGTTTATACTGATCGCCTGTATCAAAGTGCCATTTAATGAGAGAAAAAGAAGAGGGGAAAAAAAAAACCTACAAACTCCATTTGTTTCTCTTGCAGCAGGATTCCAGGGCTTATTTTGATTTCCGTGAAACCACCCCCACCCCCCAACCCAATCCCCCTCCCTACACCCCACCCCCAAACCACTCCGCTGAAAGTTCCATCAAATCAGTGCCAGTTTCTATTATATATTAATTTGCATATGATAACCAGGGGGCCATTGCAGATGATCTTCATGGGATAAGATCGACAGAACGTGATTAGTAAACGAACTAAAATAAAAAACGAAGCGATATTTAAAGCTGCAAACCTCCATTACCCAAGAAGGAATCAACCTGAATTGTTCAAGTTCAAGACTCAATCATAAAATAAAACTTCTGTGTGCTCGTTTCTCAACCTGCAATTTCTTATACCTTCCTTGTATTAAATCACTCTATAAGAGAAAGGCATTGGATACCAATGCTTACAGTGACGCAGGAATTTGCCTTAAAGCAATGTTATGATTTTCTTTCAAACACAAACACCAGCAGCCTGAACATCCAAGAGTTAACACGCAAGTTAGGTTTATCAGACTTGTAAAGGAGGAAATATTACAACAGTCAGGTGGAATAGTTTTAAAAATTGAAAATAAACAAGGAACTTTAAAGCAATGACATAATAACCCTCTAAATAATGACATAGCTAGCTACCTCAAATAAGTGTTATTCTTCATTGTGCCCAACTTCCTCCCATTAATTAACGACTGAAATGAACCCACAAAAACTTCTCTTGAATTATGTCCACGAAAGTTAAAAAAAAAAAAGAAGTCACAGTCAACAATTCTTAGGCGAATGAAATTAAGATCGCAGAGAATATTTCCTCCTTTCCTCTCCAGCCAAACACATAACACACTCTCACTCTGCCGCATAAATAATTCATTGTAAAATTAAGTTCAGCAACTTTTATTAAATCTCATACGCAATTTGTGTTCCGAGTGTCTCGAGAATTTTCAGATCCAAAAATTTCTGTGCTACAAAGCGTCCCCATCCCTTCTCCCCCACCCCCAGTAAGCCTTAACCCCCCAACCACCATACCCCAACCCCAACTACAGCTTCCAAACGTCTATTCCCCCCCCCCCCCCCAACCCCCTCCACAGAATCTCACCTCACCTGGTCCTCCCTCCCCTCTCCGAGTTTTGATTGCAATGCTGGTAAAGCTAGCTGGCACTCAGAGCCGTTCGGCTCGCTCCCCAGTTTCTTTTTTTTCTTTCTTTTCTTTAATTCTTTAAAAGGGCAAGGAAGGGATTGTTTAAGCCTTTATTTACTTTTCTTGCAATATAATACACGTTACTGATTGGATACGTGGAGAAGTTTGTGTAAGCAACGACGTAATTCTAGTTTGATTTTATCTCGGGATCTGATTTAGTTCATTTTTCATTTATCATTTTGAAGATAACATTAAAACCTGTATATAATACATTGTTGGCAATTAATTAGTTATATGAATTAACTAGGAAATTATTCAGTGAGAATATAGCCTAACGAATGAAACAATAGAAAACGAAAATCGCTTATCGTGGCATACACTTGTAAACAGCCCATCTTAAATAACGATAAGGAGGAGAGCCAAACACAACGCAAATCAGCTGCGCGACGATACTTTAAAGACCGATTGTTCCTCCTTGCGCAGGACAAAGCGTGCGATTAAATCCTACAACTTCCACGCGAGCAAATTCTGCTCTCCCCTCGTGACTATTATCAGGATGTACTACGAGACAGCGTAACAAAAAGAAAGAAATTCAATGGCAGACATACAGGAATAATTCCGTATGTAAATCTTCGAGAGGACCTGAATAAATCAAATCTTCGGCACAATGACATCGCATGCAGCCATTGACACCTGAAGGGGCGAGGAGATTGAGCGTCCATCCACGAGGGCATTTGGCAGAGAATAGTCTAAGTGTCAGGGTGATCATTAAAGAGCAGCTGATCCTGACCCCTGGGGTCAATGAAAAAACGAATTCAGGTGTCTTCTTTTCAGCACAGGAGCAGCTTTTCACCCGGCGATGGATTCGCAATCACGGGAAAAGGAAATCATGAATAATGCATCTAAA
>NC_087212.1:37468954-37508954 GCF_015104395.2 Macrobrachium nipponense
AGAGAGAGAGAGAGACATTATCCATCACACCATTTAAATTCCCGGGATGATGACGCGTAACTCGATTCCAAGTCGACTGAAAAAAAGGAAAAAAAAGTACATGGAAATTCATGCTTTAATTTGTTCCCTGCTTCGACATCCCTAAAAAAGAAAGGAAAATTAAAACTTCTGAGCCACAGACAAATGAGTCATAAACATGACAGGTTAGTACTGCAGACAATTCAGTCGAGTCCGAGACGGCAAATGAAATGATCTACGTGAGAAGCCATCCTTATCAGCCCCGAAAACAGTGGTGTCACGAGGTAATATTACAAAGGAATTCTCCTCGTACAACGGAGTAGTCGAATGACTTCTTATTTATTTATATTATGTTTAGGATAATTCTGTTTTTTTATTGTTACTTTTTATATCTAAGTGTTCGTGATTACATCAATATTGTATGACAAAAACTAAGAATTAAAATGCTTTATTTATATTTTCAATATCCAATTACAAGGATTAATAACCCTGCTAATCAAACCAAAATTTAAGAAAAATTAGTGTAAATGTTTCATACACATATTCATCAGTGCATATGAACACACACAACAATATATATATATATATATATATATATATAGAGAGAGAGAGAGAGAGAGAGAGAAGAGGAGAGAGAGACGAGAGAGAGAGAGAGAGAGAGAGAGATTATAGCTATAAACACGTAAATTACTTTTACCAGGAAGGAAAACCAATCAACATCAATCAAAATAAAATATATATAAATAAATAAATAAATATTATAACACACCACACTTTTTTAAATACTAATATAAGCGACTGGGATGACCTTGAATATGTCAGGCCACACTACAGAGAAGAGCCGGCAAACCTGAAATTCCCAATCGGTAAAATAATATCACACCGCTCACGACGATGGACAATTGATAAATTAACACCGATATTTCGGGACGTCAAAAAATAAAAGCATGGCTTCTGCACTAGGGAAGAGTAAGGTTACGGTGGGGGGGGGGTGGTGGAGAGAGAAATTCATATAAAATATTTTCGTCACTTTGGATGTATTTATTACCGGATCCGTGGCATCAGCTTGTCCTTTTAATTCACTCATTCATTTTTATTACAAACGCGTTCTGTGTTAAGCAACATAAAAGCCGGTCATATGTACAAAACAATATTGGCCCTGCCGTGACTTCAATTTATCAATTATTTCTTGGGCTGATTTGTTTGTTTGCTTGTATGGTGTTTTTACGTTGCATGGAACCAGAGGTTATTCAGCAACGGGACCAACAGCTTTACGTGACTTCCGAACCACGTCGAAAGTGAACTTCTATCACCAGAAATACTCTTCTCTAACCCCTCAGTGGAATGCCCGAGAATCGAACTCGCGGCCACCGAGATGGCAGGCCAAGACCATACAGATCACGCCACTGAAGCGCTTGCTTGGGCTGATTTGATCGAATTTTCGAACGAAATTGCGATATTTCTTTATGGAAAATTATTCTGCTGTTATTATTATTATTATTATTATTATTATTATTATTATTATTATTATTATTATTATTATTTTTATTTATTCATTTTTTTTTTGCTCTATCACAGTCCTCCAATTCGACTGGGTGGTATTTATAGTGTGGGGTTCCGGGTTGCATCCTGCCTCCTTAGGAGTCCATCACTTTTCTTACTATGTGCGCCGTTTCTAGGATCACATTCTTCTGCATGAGTCCTGGAGCTACTTCAGCGTCTAGTTTTTCTAGATTCCTTTTCAGGGATCTTGGGATCGTGCCTAGTGCTCCTATGATTATGGGTACGATTTCCACTGGCATATCCCATATTCTTCTTATTTCTATTTTCAGATCTTGATACTTATCCATTTTTTCCCTCTCTTTCTCTTCAACTCTGGTGTCCCACGGTATTGCGACATCAATGAGTGATACTTTCTTCTTGACTTTGTCAATCAACGTCACGTCTGGTCTATTTGCACGCATCACCCTATCCGTTCTGATACCATATAGTCCCAGAGGATCTTTGCCTGATCGTTTTCTATCACTCCCTCTGGTTGGTGCTCGTACCACTTATTACTGCAAGGTAGCTGATGTTTCTTGCACAGGCTCCAGTGGAGGGCTTTTGCCACTGAATCATGCTTCTTTTTGTACTAGTTCTGTGCAAGTGCCGGGCATTCGCTTGCTATGTGGTTTATGGTCTCATCTTTCGTATTGCACTTCCTACATATGGGAGAGATGTTATTTCCGTCTATCGTTCTTTGAACATATCTGGTTCTTAGGGCCTGATCTTGTGCCGCTGTTATCATTCCTTCAGTTTCCTTCTTTAGCTCTCCCCCCTGTAGCCATTGCCATGTGTCATCGCTGGCTAGTTCCTTAGTCTGTCTCATGTATTGTCCGTGCATTGGTTTGTTGTGCCAGTCCTCTGTTCTGTTTGTCATTCTCCTGTCTCTGTATATTTGTGGGTCTTCGTCTGCTTTTATTAGCCCTTCTTCCCATGCACTCTTTAGCCACTGGTCTTCACTGGTTTTCAGATATTGCCCCAGTGCTCTGTTTTCGATGTTGACGCAGTCCTCTATACTTAGTAGTCCACTCTCTCCTTCTTTTCGTGTTATGTAAGTCTGTCCGTATTTGCTCTTGGGTGTAGTGCTTTGTGCATTGTCATATGTTTCCTGGTTTTCTGATCTATGCTGCGGAGTTCTGCCTTCGTCCATTCCACTATTCCTGCGCTGTAGTATCTGATTACTGGCACTGCCCAAGTGTTTATGGCTTTTATCATATTTCCGGCGTTGAGTTTTGACTTGAGTATCGCTTTGAGTCTCTGCATATATTCTTTCCTGATCGTGTCCTTCATCTGTTGGTGTTTTATATCCCCTCCTTCCATTATTCTCAGGTATTTGTATCCTGTCTCATCTATGTGTTTGATGTTGCTCCCATCTGGTAGCCTTTTCCCTTCAGTTCTCGTTACTTTGCCTTTTTGTATGTTGACTAAGGCGCATTTTTCTCTTCCAAACTCCATTCTGATGTCCCCAGATACAATCCTTACAGTCTGGATTAGGGTATCTATTTCCTTGATGTTCTTACCATACAGCTTGATGTCGTCCATGAACATTAGATGGTTGATTCTGTTGCCTCTTTTCTTGAGTTGGTACCCGGCATCCATCTTCTGTAGTACTTTTGTCATGGGAATCATGGCTACTACGAAGAGTAGTGGGGACAGTGAGTCGCCCTGGAAGATCCCTCTCCTGATATTAACCTCTGCTAGTCTTATTCCAGAGCTTGTAAGTATTGTATTCCAGTTGCGCATTGTATTTTTGAGGAAGCTGATGGTGTTTTCCTCTGCCCCATATATTTTCAGGCATTCTATTAGCCATGTGTGTGGTATCATGTCGAAGGCTTTCTTATAGTCTATCCATGCCATGCTTGGGTTGGTTTTCCTTCTCCTACTGTTCTTCATTACCATTTTGTCTATCAAGAGCTGGTCTTTTGTGCCCCTACACTTCCTTCTGCAGCCTTTCTGTTGTTGGGAATGGTGTTTGTCTCCTCTAGTATTATTATTATTATTATTATTATTATTATTATTATTATTATTATTATTATTATTATTATTGTTGTTGTTGTTGTTGTTGTTGTGCAAGATGGTTGTGTCCATATCGAGGCCACATTTGAATGAAAATTGCTTCCAAAAGATCGCCTATGTATAAGAAAAAAAAATAATGCCTGATATTCATAATCTGTGTCATGTCAAATATCAATAAGTTGTACGAAGGTACACAACAGATCTGAATTTATGTATACGTCCAAAGAACATACGCTAATTGAGATTCTGCATTATATGCATCCAGAAACATACAACCATACACATTCACCTTCATTAGGACATTTCGTGGAAAAGGATCATGCAATAAATTTAAAAACCAAAAGCTCTTCAAAAGACACATACTGCCTTCCAGTCTCTCTCTCTCTCTCTCTCTCTCTCTCTCTCCCTCTTCCTTCTCTCTCTCTCTCTCTCTCTCTCTCTCTCTCGTTATCTGTCTCCATCTACATCCCCACAGGCGGTGCTCTATGACATGGAGGACAGAGGGGTGAGGAAGGGGACTGAAATGAGAGGACTAATGGAAGATGAGAGACAAAAAGATACAAGAGAAAGGAACCAACGTCACTTCAGAACTCTTGTCAGCTGACGAGGCAGAAGAGCAACACATCACCTTATACTACTACCCTTGGCTTTAGGGCATTGTAGTTCAGTTTTCATTTGCACTCACACGCGCTCATATATACATTATACATACATACATACATATATACATACATATACATACATACACACATACATATATATATATATATATATATATATTATATATATATATATATATATCACACTGTTATTGCATGAAATAATCAGGACATAAATACGTATTTTCATTTATATAGGATAATAACACACAGACATTATATATATATATATATATATATATATATATATATATATGTATATATATATATATATATATATATATATATATATATATATATATATATATACATACATATATATATATATATATATATATATATATAATATATATATAATAGGTATGCTGTTATTACATCAGATAACAGGATATAAATACACGTTGTCAATTACACAGGTTGTCAGCGCTGATTTCTTCCCAAACGTATTACACCTGCATGTGCCTCCCACAGGGAATCGCAAACGGAATTGGGTGACACACAAGCACAGCATAAGGGTTAGTTCACCTGAGTTGTCGTGCACCTGTCAGGAGACTCCCACGTGACCATGAATTCATTTAATATCATTAAAGGGTAAATGTCCTCAAACGAAACGTAAGCCGGGAGTCGTCACTTAAACAAGTTCTGCCAAATAGGCCTCAGGTTTCTAATGTTTCTTATAAAGATCTCCGTCCAAAAGAACTCGAAAAAGAGAGGTCGTAAGTTGCTCTACTACTGCCAATAACTCGCTGAGAAGCAAAACTCAATTTGGTTCACGAATCAAAACAGTTATTTGTGAAATAACAGGTCACTTAACGCTTTGAGCAAAATTTGACAACAGAATGCTTTGTTGCTCTACTACAGTGAAAGTAACCAAGCCATTTGACTAAGCTATTTTTTTTTACATCCTATGTTGAATACCGGTAAATCAATATTTATAAGCTTTTTGTTCATAAAGAGTTGCTCATCATCAGTTTTGACGAGTCATTGAATTTACCTACCGTAGGAATTCGAAAGTAATGTATCATAATTTCTTTTACGTGGCGCAACGATAGAATTTTAATCTGAATCACATACCGGCATTCCCTTTTTTTTTTCACTGAAAAAATCTTTGTATTTGAATTTGCATAACTAAATATGTATGGCTTCAAAAATTAATCTTAAGATCGTGAGTTTGTTCTGGAGAGGAACTGATACTTATCACTAAAAATCTTTACACATTTCCTTTATTTTCTATTCAATTGTTCCTTCTTTCATGAAGATGAATATTTGGATAGGATGGATTAAGGTTCCAGGGTATATTCCCCAAAAATTGATTTGGCGTAAGCAACAAATTACAAAAAAACTTGCATACCTAAAAGAATAATAATAATAATAATAATAATAATAATAATAATAATAATAATAATAATGATAATAATAATAATAATAATAATAATATTGGATTTCTATATTTTGTAGCCCTGAACAGAAGTGCCGTTAAAGATACATTTTCTCATTCTATAATTTTTTTTTATGTTACACTCGGACCTCCAACAGCGTTGAACGAAGATTCTGCCCAAGAGAAACGCCGACATAATCCCGTACGTCTGTTTTGATGAGCGCCCAGCTACATGAGAGTTGCTCTGTAGAATATCCTCTTCACATAAAAGTAATTCTGAATATGTAAAACCCTCGCTGTCAAAACATGTACTGAATGTTGAACAAGAATAGGCTTTCGGACCCTGTCAAAATTTTCCGAAAAAACAAAAAAGGAAGTAAAAAAAAATCCCTCTTAGTACTCAGAGTGCAATCTAGCCCTATGTTTTCACAGAACATCGGCCGGTATAGTAATACTGCCGGCATATACTGTGGTATAGTCCGGCCAACTTTGATAGCTTAGAGACGGGGGTTATATTCCGATGCCTTCAACTTGCTCCCAGAGGTGTTGTTCAAGTTAGTAACTGCAACTCTGCAAGCAGTCTTCCCTTGGTTCAAGTTTACTTTCTTACTGGAAAGCTGAGGAGTGATGGAAAATGCAAAATCTCGGGTTTTCGTAAGTTCGTGCTTACTCGTGAATCTAGTTCTTATATTCAAAACCAGTTGCAATGTAACTGAATCAAATCATTTTAATTTCGACTACAACCGAAACAGCAGAGGAAATTTTTTTATATCTCTTCAGTTACCAAAAGCTCAACCCCGAATTGCTTTGAATATTAAAATAACTAGTTCGAAGATTTAAATCTAATTCACATACAGTTTCGAGATATTTTGTGTCCTTTACCGAAGCGGAGACTTGCTGTTTCGAAATCCTGTTTGAATCTGAGTTAGATGCCTTTGCCTATCTAGGAACCTCATCAGCATACTGATGTTGACTGATGCTGGCAGTGATGTAAGTCATAATGACAGCAACGAGAGCGTTACAAAAACTGAACGCTGAAAATCGTGACATCTCGAGAAGCCGTCTTTCCCAGGGCCAGGTCGGGATGCTGAGGAGACGAGAAAGGCTTCTGGATTTCCCAGAGGTCTCCTGATAACCTGAGAATCGCAGTAAGTTAAGAGGCATCATTTCATTAAGTATCTAATAAGGATAATTCTCTCGACAGTCGAAGGCTCTCTTCGTCTAGTTATGTCGTTATTCCTAAGTGTCGAAATGCGATTAAGAGCCGTCCCTGGGGCTAGGACCATACTGCCGAATAGAGGGTTACGGCTAAGTAGCAATTAAGTGAGACACTGCTCATGGGGAGGCTCCCCTGTAGCCTCATTTTCTCCCCCAGCGTCCCTTGGGGCACGGCGGTCCTTTTTCCCCTCAGAGGTGGGAGAGACGCCCATCAGGGACATCGAGGGATTTCCAACATGGCGGTAAGTGTGAAGATCTTGATAAAACGCGTCAAAATCGATACGGGGCGCCAGCGGCGATGAATGGGATGTGTGTTTTTAATCCTTCTTAACTGATAAGAGCCACATGGACGGATGGGGGTTCGCCCACATGTCTCTCCAGCGGGTGGCCCCAGGCTGCAGGGTGGCCGAAGCCATAATCCACCAACAGCATTTGATGTGGTCACGTGACTCCATTATTCTCCACAAACATGATTGGCTCGATTCATCTCAAATGAGCAACAGCGCAGCCCTACCTGCTAAAGGTGCTTGGATGATGAGAACGAACGCAATGTAATAGTCCTGTGCAGTATCCACACATCAAAGCGTTCATTAGTTCGCAATACTATGCACTTAGGTTGAGTAGCCTACAATGGGTAACATATATCTTAATACAGAGCTGAGATACAAGAAGTTAAAAAGTTGATACGTAAAGTTATAAATGGATGACGATTGCTGTATTATTATAATAATAAAAAGCATATAATAATTCAGACGGTTTTCTCCAAAAAAGTAGAAAAAAATGACAATTTGAACATTAACGGAATTCTAATATTACAGACCATATAAACACAGCAATAAAAAAATAGCTAATCTAGGTATAAACTTATAAAACCAAATAAAAACAAAATACCGATAATTAACTCTTTAGTGCACTGATATGGCACAACATTACTTCGTACGCCTTTTCTACGCTACTCTAACCAGGGGGAGAAAGTTTTTTTTAGCAAGTAAAGCCGCTTTCGACAGAATGCGTAAATGGGGACGGAAAACCCTCATAGGTTTAAGGGAAGCTGTCAGATAAAAACTCAAAGATTTTACAGAAGAATGTTATGTTTGTTAAACATATCCAATTTTTATTATAATTGACATGCCATACCTTTTAAGCAGGTATTTTTGTTATTAACGTATTTAAATGTTTTAAGAATAATTATGACTATTTAATATCGCGCTTACTCACCTAAGCTGAATAATATTTCGTGCGCAGAGATATTACGCAAGGATATAAAAAAATTTAATTTTAAAAATTAATATGACTCGAATAAATAGCAAAGGCAGAAAGGAAAATAAAATCAGAAATATATTTATTCTTTGCCCAGAGGGAACTTGTTTGAGACACGAAAAATTCACAGCAAGTGTCGTTTTTTAGGACATTGACAAATACTGAACAATCTTTCATGACGACATGCTTCTGATATATGGAAATCACAAAAAAAGTAAATAAAAAAATAAGCGGATGAAACTGAAGTACTGTAATATCCAACGCGAAACACAGTAGCTTATAAGAAGCAATTTAAATAAGTAGATATTAACTGCACTTACTCTGAGAACTGAACGCAATGAGACATGTTTCCATTTATAATTTCTCATTACTCTTATTATTATATAATTAACATCTTAAATGATAATATCTCAAACCAGGATTTTAGTCGAAATGACATGAATTAAGAAAGTCTCAGTTTTCTCTTCAGGGCACGTAACACAGAACACGCTTGGGAGCTGTAGGATTCTTTTCGTCCTTTGCAATCGAAAGGTCTTTAGGATGAAATGGTACCTGTGACCCCAAAAATCCCTAGCACATATCGCCCCGGTTGTCCTGGTATACTCTCGCGCTACACGAGAAGAGTAAGAAGCATAGGAACTCCCCATCTGATTTTGTTTTTTATTTGTTTTACTTCGATTAATTTCAATATTTTCTGTCTGATCTATTTAACTGTTACGACAGTTAAAAGTCAGAGGAACTGAGGCCAGTCAAGCGACTCTTACTTCTTATCGTCTAATTAGAAGGAGGGCTAGGGCAAATAGTCGCAAACGGCAGGAAGGACGATCTACAAAAGACATAACAATACCCTGCACATAAAGAAAACCCTTTGCGATGGATCTTGATGCAAACAAATTTGGTGTACCTTCTCACCTGAATTCCACAATACTACAATCTTCTCGGGAAATGTTATGTGGTTCATAGGCTCTTTAAAATAGAGATTAAGTGGTGACAAAATATTAAGTAGGAAAATTACAAGAAGAAAAGGACGGAAAATATAACGTTATCGTCAAAGGTAAACTATAATAAACGCCAAAACAGCTGCGTTGGAGTTTGCACATAAATTCTTCTTCTTCTTATAATTAGAAGATGAACCCTATTCATATGGAACATTCCCGCGGGTGCAACTGACTTGAAATTCAAGCTTCCAAAGAATACGGTGGTCACTTGAAAGAGTAACAGAAGGTGAAAGGAAATACAGAAAGAGGAAGTCTGTTATTAGGAGAGAAAAAAAATAAATTTACAAGCTAATCAACAGATACAGATGTAAGTCAAATATTAAGATATAAGGGGAATTGTTTTAGGGTAGTATAACGCATTACATCTTCGCTTGTATTTTTGAGGTTCAGACTGCACAAAATCCAGTGGGAATAGAGACAGCATTACAGTTCCTGGGGCGAGTTAGGATAAAACTGCTTTCCAATACACAGAAATGTTATGGCTAAGGAAAGATAATTAAATCACCAGAACGCAAACCACTTGATAAAAGTTGCATCAGGGGGTCGGAAAGAGTGCATAATGAACACTTGTCAACATGATGCTAATGATTTATGTACTATAAAAAAGATAATGATGTTAATAGATTGACTCCTTATTAAATGGCAAAGCCTACACAGACTCAATTGAGAGAGAGAGGAGAGAGAGAGAGAGAGAGAGAGAGAGAGAGAGAGGCTGGGAACTAACTACATAATAAAACTGATAACAAATAACTGCATAACAAAACTGATCACAGAAGTCCCACACAAAGCTGCAAGAGACACCGTTCAATACTGAAGGTAAATGTATCATAGCCTTGACATATTTTAAAGGAAAATCGAAACTTGACTGCGGAACTTGACGTGATAATAATTTGAAAGCGTTACGGCTACTGATCCTTAATACGAGCTTATAGAGTTCGATGATGCAATAGTCACTGGCATGTTACCAAGCATTTCAGTTCTGTTGTAAAATTGTCCTTATTGTTATGTAAGATCCGGCGCTGTTGCTATTAAAGTAGTAGGCAAAAATAAACCTCAGACAGAGGTAGAGATTTCTTTAAAAATGCAGTTGTATAATACTATTTTTCATTATTAAAAAAAAACTACTGTAATGCACATTATAATTAAATGGCTCTCACGCACAATTTGATCACTGACATGTTAAAATTGTACCCTTTTGACTGGTAGATTTTAGAAGCTATTCCTCAGCAATTCTTCCTTTTGAATAATCAAACAGGAAATACTGAAATTAATTGAAGAAAAACAAATCAAAACTACAGGACAGCCAAAGCAGATCGGGAGTTCATATGGTTCCTACCCATCTCGTGTAACACGAGAGTATACAGGACAACCGGGGCTATAAGGGCTAGGGATTTTGGGGGTCACAGATACCGTTTCATCCTAAAGACCTTTCGATTACAGAATGGACGAAAAGAATCCTAAAGCTTTCATGCGTGTTCTGTCCTTCGTGCATAGAAGAGAAAACTGAGACCTTAAGTCATGCCATTTCGACTAAAATTATGGTTTGAGATATTATCATTTAATTTACAGTTATTACTAAAAATACATTACACTTTTTTTTCAAATCGTGGCATTAGTTGATATCATTTGTTTTGTGACATAAAAAAACACCAGCAAGGTTTATCTATTTTACAACCCAGACACAGACATGTATTATTTGTTACTTCCTCTTATGAACGTAAATCAAAAGAACACTGCCAAGAAGAAAATAAATGAGAATCGTTATATCAACGCAACCTTTTCACCTAACACTTGCTCAGTTCAGAACAAATGAACGGGCTTTCGGAAAACAATGCTCCCAGAAATTGCTAGAAATCTATCAAGAAAATCATCATATACATATACATAAGATATCAATATCGTAATACTTTTCAGAATTCTGATGTGAAAGGAAAATAAACGAAACTTTCTGTTAAAAGTTATTTTTTCATTTAAGCTAAGTGAACTTGATAGGTTTTACGTTAGTATTTGCGAAGGAAAACTGCCAGATGTATTCTGATTAAACCTCTTGAAAATGTGAATGGTTAAAGCTCAACTAATATCGACGACGATTTGATAATATCTACGGTTGAGATAAAGAACAAAAGGACATGAAATGGATAAAGTTATAAGCTCTTGCAGCAATTTAAAAGAATATGGGATTCATGAAGCCCACAGTTAACTTCCTTACTAAATATAGTGGCCATATAGGCCTTCAGCTCAAATTACTTAGCTTGATGCAACACTCATAATCAACTTTTTTTTTATACTATTCATTTCCTAACTCTGAATGAACATACACAAGATTCTATTTTATGATAACTTGTAACCTAAGTTTAATGGTCTTCAGGCTACTTCAGTAAGAATCTATGGTTATTATGAATAACAATACTAATAATAAAAATCATCATGATTTTGCGTGGATACAAATGAAAAGACACACTACCTCTCAGTTTTAGAACCACACACTAGATAAATGTTCACCTTGTGAATCACAAATGAAGTGTTTCAGATCCCAAAAGAGCAAGTTCGTTTCATCAATAATAACGATAATATCACGTGGAAATCAGACGCCCGACAAACCTTGCAGTTTGAAAATGAATGACTCTCACAGCACTCGGCCAACTGAAATCCATACCACACCACAACCAGGCGACAAAACGCTAAGCCTAGGAGGAAACCCAAATCCAGTGAAGCAGATTGCCACATCTTGTATCGTGTAACTCTACAGCTGTAGAAGAGAGCGTCTCTCGGCCTCCAGAAGGTTTTCTGTCTAGCTTTCCTTCTACCTGGTTTTCTTATTCACATTCCCTCCCTTCTAGCAAAGCCGGAGTTCCTTCAAACTGGTTCGAGAGTCCTTCTAACCATTCAAAACTGCTTCCGATAATTCAGAATTTTCTCTGGCTACTTCAGAATTCCCTCATAATAACATAGAATCTATTCCAGGAAATTCTGAGTTCCTTCTAGTTAACCAAGAAATTTTTTTAGTTATTTCAGAATACCTCTTGTAAGTCAGTTTCTTCTAATATTCTGAGTTCTGCCCAGTTCAGAATTCTTTCTAAGTTTGAGTTCCTTCCATTTAACCTAGAATTCCTTCTACGTAATTCAAAATTCCTCCTAACTAATATGGGTTCCTACTACCTAATTCGGCACATAGGCCCTGTTTAAAAAAAAAAAATAGTCTTTCTAACTCGACGAACATAAAAAATTATTTAGTTATATTTTCAAAGCCCAGCTAAAGTACTTGGATTTAAAATAGTTCCATAAAGCTCACAATTATACTTTCTTATATACCATTCTTTATAAGGGCTACAGGCTTGATAGACAGCAACATGGGTTAAATATTATTTCCTAAGATGGAACATTAAAATTTACTATTTTTCAAAATTAGCCAAATAGAAGCACAACGAGAGTTAAAATGATCTGAAAAATCTACACTGCACAAAGAGAGAGAGAGAGAGAGAGAGAGAGAGAGAGAGAGAGAGAGAGAGAGAGCTGGGAGGGTGGAGAATAGGTGAGAAAGAGCCCCACGTTGGAGGAGAAGGGACACGAAGTAGCGCGCGAGCACTGGAGGGCGCCAAATTGGATAAGAGTGGCGCCAAATGGAACAGCTGATAGAAAAAGCGCGCGAAGTTCAGCGACGCGGCAAATGCAAAATGACAGAATTTGTGGATAATAAAGGGACGACGGGCGACATTAATAGAAGCCAGGGTGTGGTGTTAGTGTGGTTTGTTACCCGCCTTATCCGATTATTCTCTCTCTCTCTCTCTCTCTCTCTCTCTCTCTCTCTCTCTCTCTCTCTCTCAGCGGCGCCCTCCGAAAGCGCCCTAGCGCTGGTGTGGAACCCCCAACCGTTTTTTGTTTTTTTTTTATGGGGGGACTTTATGATATTCAGATAGAAAAAATGGATAAAAAAAATAAGATACTCGACGATCTCTGACGGCGCTGACGAGTCAATTTTCAAAATGGCTTTGATGCATCAGTTTTGCAACATTTCCTTCTTGTGTTAAAACGTTGAAATAGTGATTTTTTAACCGTCACGATATTAGTAACTGGGCAAAGTACAGCTGTAAGTAGTCATTCTGAAGAATGCCGACAATAAAATGCAATAAGTACAAGAGTAAAATCACCTTCTGAGTACCTTTGTCTAATATATATTTTACCCGAGAACTTTTGCTGAAATTCAAAACAACAACAACAACAATAATAATAATAATACAGACAGCAACAGCAACAATAATACAATTTACGAAGCAAAGTGAATTAAAATAATTTCATCCAAGTTTATTTAAAAATTAAACTCGGCAACTCTACACATTTTAGAGAACTAAATAACTCGGGAGATGAACGAGTTGCAGTACAAGTAAGGGTCATCAAATACATCAGAAGCTTCCTGGAATGAACTGACAAAGGTTCTACAAAAAGATAATCAGGCCAATAGAAAATCACGTTCAAAAATTTCCTAAAATCAAGAAGCGATATTGTATATAAAGGTCATTGAAAGTCCTAAAATAGGTTCTTCAGTGAAATAAAAATTTTAAAAAAATTCTTCAAAACGCAATTAGATGAATATTATAAATCGTTCTATAATGTGCTATAATAATAGACCAAGTAAGTTCTGGAAAATATAATAATCAGATGTGCCCTAACTATCATTTCGAAAAAAAAACTTCTAATTCAATTGATTAGATGAATACTATAAATCTTTCTATAATCTGCTAAAATAAATTAACATTCATTCTAAAAAAATAAAGTGAATAGATGACCCCAAAGCTTTAATCTTGAATATAATATACAAAAATTCTAAAAAAAAAAACAATGATTAGATGAAAACTAAAAAATGGTTCGAAATATGCCAAAATAAAACAACGGCATGGGTCTTTGCAACAATAATAAGTCTTATCCGGTAGCAGCGAGTGAATGGAGTTAAACACACACACACACACACACATTCGTTATCGACCGACGTGGCTCCGGAAACCGTCCTTGATGTGAGGAGACTTCGGCGTCAACTCCCGCAGCAGCAGCAGCAGCAGCAGCAGCAGCAGCAGCAGCAGCAGCAGCAGCAGCAGCAGTAGTAGCAGAGGAGTTGGAGCTAATTGCGGCTATTGAAGGGCGTGTTTGCCCTCTTGTGAGGGAGGTGTAAGGGCCGGTAATCCAATAAAGTAGGCCGTCATTCCGAAGGGAGGAGTTTAGCAGCAGGCAGCAATCAGTGTGTCAACGTTGAATCAGATTCTAAAGAATGTCGGCAAACAGGATAAGGCAAACAAGAGCTTAGTGGCTAAAGTTCTCTCATGATTATATTCTAACAAATAAAAGAATAAATGGAAAAAGCACGCAATTGATTGAGGCAATGAGTTATGTACCGGTTCGCCATTAAAGTAACAAAATATCTGAAGAAAAATTGTAAAAAGGAGGAACTTTTCCTGATTTTTCTCGCCTTATACTGTCACTGACAACTTCGTACTTCATTTACATCATCCAAAGAAAGACTATAAATTAAAAACTTCACGTTATAAATCCAGATAAATTTGCTTTAAAACGGATCAACGGTTTTAGCTGAATATCCTTAAATTGACTACCTCCTATAGACTCATAATATAACTTGCATGAAACGAAAGATCCTGCATATTTCATTTACGGAAAACGTGTTCACCAACATGTAGAGAATTTTACTCTTTAAACGAATTTTCTACACCAAAATATTAAGCCAGCTTCGAACCATTTAAAACTGGCAGGCTACAAATCGACGATTTATCGGGTGATCGTGGAACCTCTGATATGAAATCTGTTTAAGAGTTGGGAAACTGAAATTTATGAATGAAACGACATTACGAAAGCCTCTTGAACACAAGAAAACTGTCCAGATGATATGGCTGTAAATGTATAGAGGGAGAAAATAAAAAGTAAGGCCACAAAACTAAGAAATGAGTCCTGGAAATTGTAAAAACATCTTAAGCTGGAGACATGAACCACCGCACAGCGGAAGTAGTTGAAACAGACTGGAATTAAAGGGTTCTGGACGCTCAGAAGCGGTCCTTTATTCCTCACAACGTTAATTATTGTAACCTCAAAAGTTCATGCGAAGATGAAACGCATTACCACCTTCGAACAATTCCCTTTGTATGTTAATAATTCAATTATATTCTTTATCTATTAATTGATTAAGTTTTTAATTTAAGTTTTCTTTTTTAATAGCTGGTCTCTTCTTTCTGTATTTCCTATTACCTTCTGTTACTTCTCTCCAACGAACACCAATGGCCCCCGTGGGTTTGTTCCATAAGAATAGGGTTTATCATCTGAATAATAATAATAATAATAATAATAATATAATAATAATAATAATAATAATAATAATAATAGTAGTAGTAGTAGTAGTAGTAGTAGTAGTAGAGAGAAAAATAGAAAAAAACTGATGTGTCAAGACCTGAAAATAGAAATAAGATGGATATGGGATATGCAAGTAGAAATTGTACCCATAATCATAAGAACCGTAGGTACGATCCCTAAAACCCTGAAAAGGAACCTGGAAAAACTAGATGCTGAAGTAGCTCCAGGACTCATGCAGAAGAGTGTACTCCTAGAAACAGCGCACATAGTAAGCAAAGTGATGGACTCATAAGGAGGCAGGATGCAACCATGCAGGAGCCACACGCTAAAAACCACCCAGTAGAATAGGATGGCTGTGATAAATAATAATAATAATGATAATAATAATAATAGTAGGGAAAAAGTCTCTATCGCAAGAGTATATATAATGTTGTAAAAGGTCCACAATAATACAAAGTGTTAAGAGTCCGTGTATAATTTTTTTTAAAGTCTTACAAATTATACACGGACTCTTAACACTGTATTATTGTGGACCCTTTATAACAAAATAATAATAGAGTCAATCAATCGTTTTAGATCCAGACCTTTTGGAGATTCCACAAGCATTTTTTCAGGAGCCAAAACCAATATGATGACCAATCCAGTGTCCCTTTCTAGCCTGGGCTAGAACAAATTGCTAACTAAACTCCTGCTGACCTGAACTTCTTAATCGGGTTGCTGTCAATAAACAACAGGGTCTCCTGAATAACATCATGATTTACTTCACTTACACCATTCTGCCTCACTCATCTAAGGATGGTCTTACTTTTATCTCCATTCTTTTAGTAATGGTGGCTGACCTCCGAGCAGGTGATCCAGAGATGTGACGAAATCAATGGCAAACTTCAGCTCCCAAACTAACAGCAACATCATCATCAAATGTTCTTACATGACAACTGCATAATCTATCATAATTGACGGTACAAAACGGTCTTCAATTAAGAGGGACAAAACGATTCATTTGCATCACAAAAGAAACATGATCGTCTGACCTCTCTCGTACTTTCCCAGTAAGTTTTCTCACAAGGCAGTTAATAAAAACCAACTGCATTAAACTGCAGTCTCAATTAAGTTGAGCGGTACAGCACTTCGGATCAAAGACGCAGAAAATCATTAAGTTAGTTGATAACATGGGTTGGGACAACCTTTAGGTTCGTGAAAAGTCCCAGGATAAATACCAAATAAAATTGAGGCATATCAGCCTTGGATAATTCTTACTTCACCAAAACAAAAGGTGGATAACGTAGATACCCGAATAACATACTTTCAAAATCAGGCAGTCAGCACGTAGTACTTGCAAAATTTAGTACAAACTTAAACGCAAAAACATAAATTTTTATCTCTGCATTTTTCTTTGCTGCAGTTGCGCAACATTTAAGTACGAACAATAAATGCAAACGTATGTACGAAAAATACAGGTACGTAAGCCGTAATATGTTTGTTCGCAAAGCTACTAACAATCGTTTCCAACAACTGCTCGTAAACAAGTCTCCAACAGCCAAACTTCCTCAGTCAGTACTTAAGAAGGCACGAAATGACACAACTAAAAGTCAAACTACGAAGCAAAAACAAACACTCGTAACAATATCGGACCAGAAACATGAACAAATAACCGCCCTTCTCACAATAGAGCCTCCGAGGTTGTTTATGAAGACTATGAGCGCCGAGAAAAAAAAAATCTTTCCTATGGTTCTCATAGCACTGATTAAGCCAGGGCATGATCGATCATACTTCGTCGAAAAACGTGTATATGCTCCGCTGGGCTGCATTAATGAATTTATCTTAACTGTGCTTCCTTTAAGGAAGCGAAGGGGGTTATGTCCATAGATGTCAAAGCGTGGACGCAAGGGGGTGAAATATACGTGTAAGTATATGTATGTTTATATACTTTTATATATATGTGTGTGTGTATTAGATATATGTATTTATATACCATATATACTGTATATATAAACTACCTTATATATTTCTTAAAAACGCCAGCAAAATAAACAAGGAAAAGAAAATAAGACAATTTTTCGACCAAAAGACGACGGCCGATGTATGCTGGTCGAAATATAAAGGTTTCTTCCTTTTCTCTGCTTCATTTATTTACTGTCAAAAGATATATATCTATATATATATATATATATATATATATATATATATATATATATATGTATATATATCATACGTATATATGTGTGTGTGCATGTGTATGTGTTTATACATAGTATATATACACAAGAACACGCATCTATATAAGTGTGTGTATGTTTGTATGTAAAGTGAGAGTAAGAGAGATTAGATGCTGGTAAAACATAGAACTTACTTCACTCCCTTTCTATCTTACAACGACACAGACAGACAGACAGACAGACAGACACTGAAAAGGAGACGGGCACACAGTCAGTGTGAGAGACAAGGAGAAAGAAGTGCACACACTTGTATAAGTGTGCGTGAAAAATGCGTCCTCCCGCTGGGGGCCCCCCGCCATACATCCCTGCAGACATCGGCCACAACAAATACCTACATTAATCTTTCCCCGTTACTGGGGTCACGTTTTGACAAATGCGAACACAGTTCTTCATTTGTTTCTGGACACATGCCGTGAAGATTCATCATCGAGTGGCATTCGATTTGCTGCATATTGGCTTCAGTTATGACAGAGAATTAACTGACAGAAATTCTTAATATGAATTTGACGAGAATAAAAACTAACTTTGCATCTCTTATGTTACTAGGCAGTTTTCGTCTTAGCCTAATCTTGGGGTCTACTCCCTAGATCCAGCGTACGCCTGGCAACAGCATGGAACGCTGGCTGGGAAAACCAAATCTAAAATGTTTTCAAATTTACAATTTTTCAAATAACACTTCACGATTTTAAAATTACAGAAGACTTTATATTAACCATAAGTGCTAAATAGTCACCTTCATCTCCAACCCAATTCTACAACTATTGACTTAATGCCACATTAATAAGTCATTGTCTTTCATAATTAGGTTGGATAACAAAACCAGGAATCGTGCAGAAATATTCAATAGGACTTTCTATACAGATGCCCGGGGCACACTTGGCATTTCACTATCAGCCAAGCCTTTCATTTATAAATACATGTGTTTGTTTACGAAGCAGTTGTCAAATTCTTAAGCAAATAACATCAAATGAAAAGGTCAAAGAAAGAACGCCTGAGGTTAACGGGAGAAAAAAGAAAAATATTTAATGAAGAAAATTATCAAAACAGACAAGAAACGCAGTTAAATTATCACTGAGGCATTTTCCATTAAATGGATTGATGGAAAACAAAACAATATTATTTTTAGCTGGTCTCCAGCAGGCTTTGTTCACGACTTAAGTTGAAGATGGTATAAAATTGAACGAGAGTTGCAATGTTCATGAGATTAGAAATAACATAGAAACACACACACACACACACACACACACACACACACACATATATATATATATATATATATATATATTATATATATATACATATAATACAAATACACACACCCAATAATATATATATATATATATATATATACAAACACACACACACCCATATATATATATATAATATATAATATATAAAACACAACAATATTATTATATAAAATATGCAACACAGTCTTCTAATAAGGCTGGTTCAAAATAATAACTATCCAACAATCAAGTTCATCGTTGTACTACTGGGTTAAGAATGTACCGCTGTTGAGAAACACTTACGCACGTACATACATACGTACATACACAAATTCATAAACATATACATACGTGTATATAAATATATATACACGTATGTATGATGTATATATATATGTATGGTATGTGTGTGTGTGTATGTACATACATACACACACACACACACATATATATATATATATATATACATATATATATTACGTGTATATATGTATATATATATATATATATTAATGATATATAACCCTGTAGGTATATATATATATAATACATATATATATTATATTAAATAACTATATATATATATATATATATATATATATATATATATATATTATATATATATATATATATATATATATATATATATATTCCCGATCGTAAAAATGATATTAAGCGTTATTAAAAGTGATATTTTCTTGTGACACAATGACATGAGAATATTGGTTAAAAGACGGAAAAATTCTCATATGCAAACAAAAGGAAAATCTGATAAATGGTTAAACTCCTCGTTTTACATTTACTCTCCACCAGCGTAAAAATACCTCAGTAAACAATTAATGCAAGAATTTCATCGCAGGTGAAGTATCTTCTAGGTAGAGTGATGAAGCTGTTCGTTAGAATGCAGAACGCTAATGTGACTAATATAGGAACCCCTGGGTAAAACCTCGGGTAGGGACCACCAGAGGATGGAAGAAAAATAAAATGAAAACCTAAAAACCACCCAAAATCACATCCAGCAGGCTTTAAAGTGCCGTAGAAGTTCGGGGGAGATTTTGTAAACAATGAGACTGAAACTAAGTACGGAATAACAGAGAATCTCGTTTATTCTAAATCCATAAATCCTTGCTGAAGGAGGCAATAGGAGCTAGCCGATACAGTCGATCTTGGATTTAGGCCAGATTATCAATTCTGTCACTTTCTTGTTCTATTCTAACTGATGTCTTAATCACAAACCTTCCTTTGAGTCTATTCATCACTGGGCACTTCAGACTGCTCATCTTGAATTCTTAATGGCCATCATCTCCAGAGTCGAAAATTCGACAATTATGTTGCAGTAATATCTGATAGAAATGGTAAATATTTTTTCTGTATTAGTAAGTGCAAGGCTTACTCTCAACTGTGATAAATATGATGGAAGACGGTAAGACGAAAGATGAAAGTGCAGCAAGAAAGGTAACAAGGAAGGCGAGTCACATAAAACTGCAGCAAGGGAGGTAGCAGGGCGTGTGCAAAAGATTGGGAAAAGACTTTAATTGTCTGCAGAAGCGGAGTTTGGATGTATGAAGCGACTGCTTAGCTTAGTCATCGTTCCTTTACGGCAATGAAGAGTGGCTGATGAATCTTAATGAAGGAAATGTGGTGGGAAAGTTGCGATGAACCGTTTGCATAATATGTGGCATAATAAAAATTGAAAGAGCAAGAAATAGGAGAGTTTAGAAATGGTTTTTTCACGTGGAAGGAATGGATGATATTAGGTTGGTGAAAAGGTTGGATAATTCGAGACAATCCACAGAAGCGTTAGGAGGAAGGAAGAGAAGCCCTAGAAAAGGTTGCATATAAGGCAAGAAAGAGGTACTGCTCGAAGGCTTTCAGGATAAGTATACATAGCGCAGTGTTTACGCTGGGCAAGAGATGTTAACCAGATGCAGGTGTCCCTTCTTTGCAAGTACGCCAGGCAGCTACCGTGGAAGGTTCACTCTATACAGGGAATTCATCCGCAATTCAATGGTCGAAGTATAACGTAATGTGTCAGTGACTGCTGAGGTAATTTTTGTCTGGAGCCATCCCTTGTTAGGGAGAAAGGCTTCATGTTGTAACAATCAGACCATATACTATTTATACTTATATGTAAATATATTGATTTCTGATTCAAGGCGGTGACTCCAGATGATGTATGCCTTCCAGTTTCCTGGAAGTCTTGTTAGAATGAAGGTGGTAGCTCCAAGAGCTACTTCACCAAGGATGCGACCCATCATTGTCGACTAACTACATTGTATATAATTGACTGCTGAAGTCACCAAAGGATCAGGCCTGAACCACTTCCCTGAGTACTTGCTGGTGAAGTGAAATTAGAACGTGAAGTGAGCTTAGAACCAGTTGATTTTATATAATATACGTAATTATTATTATACTATACATCTATATCTAATATAACATATATATACATAGATAATATCCGTATATACCAAGTATATAATTGTGTATGCCCATTGTGTTCTTTCTCTTTCTTCATGCCGTGGCTCCGTCTACCACTTATCCAAAGATGGCTACTAGTGACAAACAATATTTGATTTATGACCACCTCCTGCCCGGCAGTCTTGCACACCACGTAATGGGGCTCTCCTTATTTGAAGATACAATGACAGGGGGCGAGGCAGGGGGCCTTAATCAGGTGGTGTCTTAGGTGTGCGGCCTTCGCCAGCGAATGGTGCTCCTTTGTCTCTTGGGAAAACAGACTCGTCTGGTGGACCGAGGGATTTCTCCTGTCTCACATATAAATAAACCGAGCTTTATTCTGTATGTACGATCAGGAAAAATGGTCGTAAATATGAAATAAAAATGTTGTTTGCACTTATAAAATCCCAGGAGTCAAAGTGTATACTTCTCATCGGAACGATCGTCACACCAAGCCAGAAAGTTGCCAAAAAGTATTACGAGGTCACCCCCAATGGTTATCTTGCGTTTGTTGCAACGCACACAAAACTGTTTTTGGGAAAGGAGTTACTAACAATGTTCCCCTCCCGGGTCACACCCAGCCACCCTTAGCCCTGAACTCTGGTCACTACTCCTCCCAATGGTGGTGGTGGTTCAATGCCTGCCCCTCACCCCAGTTCTCTCTCTCTCTCTCTCTCTTACTTCTAAAACAAAATATTCAGGCCACGTATTGTTTACTAGATTCCTCGACCGCTTCTTTATGCTACTGTGTGTTAGAAAGTACAGGTTCCATTAGGATGGGTTCTGAGTTGCCCGACAGGCCGACCGATCGGACCGACCAGTTAGTAGTTGTTCCTGCTCTTGTCATTCCCCTGCTCTGTGCGACTTACATGATGGATTTTGAATATGTTGGAACATTACCTAAGGAAACTGGGCACCTGTCGAAACCGACGCTTTGCCCTTACCTTTAACTCTTTATTGACTAGTCCAAGGAACTATAAGCAAAACTACACGCAAACTTAGCCTGTTGGGGGCCGTGCCTTGAGTGGAAATGACTTAATGAGGCTTTTTAAGAGCTCAAGAATTCAATTATATCTTCATACTAACTCACATTAAGTTATACAACATGAAGCATTCTCGAAGTCGAATACCTTTCATTTCTCGTGATGAACAGGGCGACGCCGTATTTCATCTTTGTATCGCTCAACAAAATCTGACAACCCCGTAAAACTATAAAAATTCTGGGCAAAATACAAAAGAGCAAATAAAAATATTTCTCATTACATGAATCAGCGCCAATAATTACTAAAAATTGGAAGAAATTTTTTTTGCAACTAATATAAAAAGATATTCTGTCTGATCTGTCCTCGTTAGTCTCCGCATTAGGAAACATTACGTCCAACTGCAAACGATTTGTGGAGATTCTCCGCTTCAACGCAACGGCATGTAATTATCACAATAATACGAACTGCAACAATGAGTTATTTATCTAAACAATAATTAATCACAATTATAATTACTAAACGGCTCAGCTTTGCTTCCGAAGTTGAATAACGGCAGAGAAAGACACTCGCGTGGAGTGTTTTGCATCTTTTTGTATATTTATTTACATATAATTCCCTGAATTCTCTCTTTATTTCCTCAAATTTCTCCTCTGATGTAAAAGCAAGAAAATCGTTTTAAAACACAAACCCGCTTTTTAATCATCCAGTCAATAATGTTAGGATGTTTAAAACAGAGTACACTCACATAAAACGCCCTGATAGCTATTCAGAATACAAGTAATATGTAAGCAGTCTTCAGGTAGAATAACAATGAGCAATATCAACCGTTATATCGCAACTACCATGTGTAATAATAACCGCAAGGAAACCGTACTAAGCAAACCCCGGCCTGATGCATATGACATATTTTCTTTTTCTAGGCGAGAGAGGATAGGAGAGAGAGAGCGAATAGAGAGAGAGAGAGAGGATGGAGAGAGGGAGATGGGGGGAGGGGAGGGGGGGGCTGCCGAGTTCTGAAGGTAGGGGATGTAGTGGGATGGGGGGACGTGGTCCCCGCAGGAGGCTAAACTAAATTGGAAAGCTATTTTTCTTTTTAACCCTGTACAGCTCCTACTTGAAAACAACAGACACAGACTCGTTCCTCTAGGATGCGAGCTGCTGATTAAATATGATTGATCTCTATCAACTGGCGTCATCCGATTGATTCAATCAAATCGAATCTTCTATTTGGCAAAAGCAATATCTCTGAAGATACCCTTCTGGCCTTACAATTTAGATTTTCCGTCGTCCAACCTGTGCCCAGTCTCTGCCAAAACAGCCCCCTGCATAAGTATGTAGAAAACTGATGCCCTGATACGTCCTTCGACCCTCTCTTAATTACAACCATCTCAGGCGTTATGGGAAGAAAGAATGACCCGAACGGAAATTACGAAGTGTAACTGTTTCATGCTGAATGTCCAAAGCAGACCAACTGAGTTGATTATCATGGAAGAGAAAGAACTGCAGTTCTGGATGACCGTCCGGATCATTGTTACGCAGGAACACACATCCCTCCCTTATTAACAAACTTGGTCATTTATGTGCACTGGATGCTTTGGTTTTCCTTACTCGATTTGTCATTTTGTAGTTTTTTGGGGAATTTGTACTCTTTTGGGGTTAGTTGGATTGAAATTCCTGTAAGTGTTACCGAAATAGCAGATATACATAATACATCTTTTTTGTTTTTTTTTTGACATGAAGGGCATGTATCATATTTTATCAATATATTGCTGCTCTGTTAAGGCAAAATACCACATAGTGAATACTACTCCATCTCTAATTTCTAGACTACTAAAAACATCAATTACTTCTAAACAACATTAAATTTTCGAAATTTTGAGGGAACCCAATTACAGTTAAAGTATCCACTCATTAAAATAAATCTTAAAGAATGTAGATGGAGGAGACGAAACTCCTGTTCGGAACATGTTAAGAGTAACAACACCAGCTATACCTGGTATGATAAACACGAACTTGGGCTTTCTCTCACTCATGCGACAATAACAGACGACATCGTTTCACAGCGGTGGATACTGCTTAAAATATGTCACTTTTTACGAGATATCACAGTCCGCAATTTCGGATGGTATCGCCTTTTCGCACTGCTGGTGAAAGTTATGCACTCTCCAATGTTCGTTCTGACAGATCCCAGAGACTGGAAGATCTAGTTGTTATAAATCCATTAAAAAAATCCATGGATTGTGAAAATAATTTCACATCTAAAATTCCAAGGATTGTGAAAACTGAAAACGCAATCACTGTCAAAATAGAAAGGTTCTAAAATTCGTTCTGAAAAAGACCAGGGTTTTATAAATATGTGCCTAAACGATCATTATCTAGAATCCAGGATCGTGATAATAACTAATATTATAAACTGTCCAGCGAGACATGAAAGACTGTGAGAGTAGATTTAGTAATTAAAATTCCTTCTGAAAGAATCCAGGAATTGTCACAGCTGTTTCATTACTTAAAACTCACACAGGATCCAAGGCTTGTGAAAATCGACTGACTTTCTAAAATGAGTCCAGTGAATATTTCACATTTCCCTACAGTGACCGGGGTTGGAAATTGCATAGCAAGAACACCTTATTGAAGAAACACGCAGAAGTGACTATTCGTCAATATTATACAGTAATGTTAATCACTATTTACGATGAATAATTGTAACCTGATATGACAAATTTTCTTATTTTAACCACTATTTACGATAAATGATCGCAACTTGATATAACAAAGTTTGATTATTTTAACCACTATTTACGCTATATAATCGTTCCCTGATGTAACAAAAATTTTTTATTACCGCTCTCCTGAATACAAAAATACATACACGTTCAAAAAACAAATGACAGACGTGAACAAGCGCGCACACAAAGGCCAACAATGCAGAAACACAAAATAACCTATTGTCTACGATATTCAAATGAAATGCAGCACCATTTATTAGCCGGATATTAGTTCTCAATTGGCTGCCAGCAAAAATGGGCCGTGTAAAGATTCCTAGAGAGAGAGAGAGAGAGAGAGAGAGAGAGAGAGAGAGAGAGAGAGAGAGAGAGAGAGAGAGAGAGAGAAAATAATTAGATAAAGCGGTGCCCAGGATATAGGCATTCCGAAGTCCCAATGTAAAATAGCCATTACTAAAATGACTCGCCTCGGTTTGCAATATAAATTTTACCAGTTTTACTAAAACAACCATGAAGTTTCAGCAGCATAGCATGAACGGAAAAATCAACAAAAAATATTTCGAAGCCTTCATCTCTCTCTCTCTCTCTCTCTCTCTCTCTCTCTCTCTCTCTCTCTCTCTCTCTCATACACACACTTTTTCGTTTTCTCTGTGTATTCGAACATATATGCATACATAAGCATATATATGAATTCGTGAAACGTAAAAATTCATAGAAAAAGTGACTGCCGATTCATGCATAATAAAATGCCTGAATTAGAAGTTAACTTTTGTAAAAATGAAACATTTACTCACCGGCAGGCAAGAGGAGGACATTTTGAAAAAATGGTGAAAACATATATAAACAAAACTGCACAGCACATACATGGTTGCGCTTGTGTGTGTGTGTGTGTGTGAGAGTGCGCGCAAGCGAGCACGAATGTGTAGTGGTCGCCAAACTAAATAAAAAAGAAAATTGTCATTAATTCCAGAGGTAACTTACTCGTCAAGAACGTAACGGTGTCAGACATGAGCAAGGAGGGAAAACGCTAAAAAAAATCAGGACTTTTTACGCTATAATATACTGTTTAGATTCAACCGGCCTTGTCTGTAAATAACTCCCTTCTCTCTCTCTCTCTCTCTCTCTCTCTCTCTCTCTCTCTCTCTCTCTCTCTCTCTCTCTCCTTTCTTGTTTGTCCTTTTTGTATACCAACGACTTACTAAAACTTTCATTCGTCTACCTTAAGCCAGTGATAGAAAATAACACAGAAATAAAATTTATCTAAATCTATTCTATTTGGCGAATTGCTTGCGCAACCCCCCATCCCCCAACCCGCCGACAACTAACTCTAGCTCTGGCACTAGTTTACAGACACCAATCAATCAGCCTTGATCATTCTAATCAAAGAAGGACCAACCAGTTGCTATGGGCTCCCCTATAAAAACTGCATTTTACAATACTGACAATGAGAGCCTTGAAAGTTGATCACTTTATAGGTGTCGAGTGAATGGGTGACTTACACCTGTTAATTATCTCCGCCTACTCGGGTACACCCTAGACTATACATTATAATCAATTTTAAATTTCATTCTACGAATGAGCAATGAGTGAAATACGAGTCTTAAAAAGTCTTTCTTGAGTCTCTATGGTAGATAGTTATATTTTTACAAAGATATACACCGACCTGGCCCGTTTCCGTGAGGGAGTCTGCACAGGTATACATAGAGACAAAAACCAACCTGCAGCACAAGCACGCACACAATACATGCAAATATTTATACATACACACACACACACACACACACACACACACACATATATATATATATATATATATATATATATATATATATATATATATATATATATATACACATAGCTGCTTAAATACGGGTACAGTTTCACGAATCTTAATAAGATCTGTGGACAAGCAACCAGACAAGTAGCTTACAAATAAAGTTCCAAAACTGAAAAACAAGCCGACACATCTGAACGAGAGAAAGCCGAGGTAATTCTATAATACGTTACAGATCACTCACACAGCTTCCAAATATCATACAAGAAGGGAAGAAATGGGGTTTTTTCCAGAAAATCTTTAAACTACTCCCAGATGAAAAAAGGAGAAGCTTTATCCCCAAATAACAGGATACACAGAAAATGAATAGCGTCGCTGTATTAGTTTCCTTTTCCTCTCTCTTTTTCCGCCCATGTCTTTGGGCAGTGCCCTTCTTCCCCTCTTCTCATATCCCTCTTCCCTTCCTTTTCTAGCAGCTATGATCCTGTCCCCTCTCCCAAATCCTAACTGATACCGGAGATCACTATACCAGTTTTTGATGCTACTCGAATACACGCGATTGCTGATGTTTTCTCTTCTTGTTTAACACAGTCAACTTCGTGTGCTCCTCCTGTCTGCCTGCCTGCCTGCCAGGCCTTTTCAATAACGCCACACCTACCTTCATTGAGTTTATATATATATATATATATATATATATATATATATATATATATATATATATATATGTGTGTGTGTGTGTGTGTGTGTGTGTGTGTGTGTGTGTGTGTAGAATCTATTGGTCATTTTTACCAGATTTATATGTAACTGTAATAGCCACAATGCCCTTTTAACTTCTAGAATTCTTCGTCCTTTTTTTCGATACGCTTGTCACTTTAAAGCCACAAGATCCAAGTTCTAAGCAATATGAAGAAATTATAATGTCCGGTAGCGGGAAACGAACCCTTGGTACCATAATCACGACGAGGTCAGGTCGGCAACGTGACCTCGTCGTGATAATGATATCGAAGGTTCGTTTCCCGCCACCGGACATAATTTATCCATATTTCTTTGAACTTGGATCTTAAGGCTTTGTAGTGACAAGCGTATCCAAAAAAAGTACGAAGAATTCGAGAAATTAAGAGGGAATTGTGGCTATTACAATGATATATATATATATATATATATATATATATATATATATTAACTGTCGTTAAAGAGTACGCCATGACGTGTTTACAAACAACGTAGGTACTGCGTGCCTGATGCAGTCCAAACTAGATGCGGACACAATGCTGAAGATATCCGGCAATTAGGAGACTGAAAGTCCTCTCGAACAATGGCGCGGAGGGTGCTTCAGCCTAATCAGGGCCTCCTGTGTTCACCTCCACGACGTGGCTTGAAAAAGAACAATGATTGCGAGCCACTAAACGAAGGGCATTAGTCGCTAAGTATGACCGAGTTTCGCCTGAATTCATAACTCGGTCTGATGCTGCATTAATGGTTTTGCATTTATACCGCTTGTTTACCCACCGCTATTCCTCTTGCATCTCCTGGGCTGCGAGGCACAACTTATTCACTCCTGCTGCTGCTGCTGCTGCTGCTTCTGCTACTGATGCCAATTTTCAAATTATGCACCATGTCCCTACTGCTGCTGCTGATGCCAATTTTTCAATTATGCAACTTTATCCCTGCTGCTGCTTATATGATGATGCTATTTTTGGAATGACACAATTTTATCCCTACTGCTCCTGGTGCCAATTTTCGAATTACACAGCTTATCCCAGCTGATGCTCTTGATGCCAATTTTCGAATTATGCGGCTTATCCCTGATGATTCTGCTCCTGATGCCAATTTTCGAATTGCACAGCCTATCCCTGCTGATTCTGATGCCAATTTTCGAATTGCAAAGCCTATCCCTGCTGATTCTGATGCCAATTTTCGAATTGCAAAGCCTATCCCTGCTGATTCTGATGCCAATTTTCGAATTGCACAGCCTATCCCTGCTGATTCTGCTTCTGATGCCAATTTTCGAATTACACAACTTTATCCCTACTGATGGTGCTGATACCAATTTCCGAATTACACAACTTATCGCTGCTGTTTCTGTAATTGATGCCAATTTTCGAATTACGCAACTTATCTTTGCTGCTGCTACTGATGCCAATTTTTTAATAACACAACTTATCTTTGCTGCTGCTAATGATACCAATTTCCGAATTACACAACTTATCCCTGTTGCTGCTGCTGCTACTGATCCCAATTTTCTAATTAGACAACTTATCTCTGCTGCTGCTGATGCCAATGTTCAAAAGACACAACTTTATCCATGTTGCTGTTGATGCCAATTTTCGAAATACATAACTTTATCCCTGCTGATGCTGATACCAATTTACGAACTGCACAACTTTGAACCAGCTACTATTATTGATGGAAATTTTCGAATTACACAATTTATCCCATCTGCTGTTGCCAATTTTTGAATAACAATTTTATCCCTGCTACTGCTGCTAAAGCCAATTTCCGAATTACACAACGTTATCCCTGCTGATGCCAATTTTCGAATTACGCTGCTTATAACTTATCCCTGCCGATGCCAATTTTCGAATTACACAACTTTATCTCTGCTGATGCCAATTTTCGAATTACGCAACTTTATCCCTGCTGATGCCAATTTTCGGATTACACAACTCTATCGCAGCCGATGCCAATTTTCGAATTACGCAATTTATCCCATCCGATGCCAATTTTCGAATTACGCAATTTATCCCATCCGATGCCAATTTTCGAATTACGCAATTTATCCCATCCGATGCCAATTTTCGAGGTATGAATACAGTACAAAACTCTTACAAAAAAAAAAAAAAAAAAAAAAAAAAAAAAAAAAAAGACTTCATAACATTTGTGGTTCAAAGAAATGAGCTCCATGACGACGGTCAATGCAAATTAGATCATAGATAAACCCTTGGATAAACCTGACGCGGTTTTTAACTGCCGTAAGAAATCTTACTCTAGTCTTTATACCAAGATATTGAAAAACGTTCGTAATCCTCACGAGTTTTTTTTTTTTTTTATGTGATTTACGAAACAAACCAAATAAAGACTTGACTAATTTTCTCACTGCTTCTGTTAAAACTATCCCAGGAACATAATAATGAAACTGGGTGAACTAAAAACAAAAGACGCGAAATTAACTCTTCATAAACGGAAGATTAAGCTCTGGCAGACGTCTTACCAAATAGTTTTTCTACGACTCAAAATAAAGAAATTCGTCATAAAAAGGATATATAGCGAAAATTCTGAAAAATACTTTTTCCACAAACGATTTTCAATAAACGTTGATAAGCCGGGAAAATAATATCGTTTTATTATCAAATATTTTTTATAGCTATTTTTTGTTAATTCGTCAGTTTTTAGCTATGTGCATTTTCGGCGCTAATGGCAACTGGAACTGCGACCTCCATTGTTAACAGATTAATCAATCGATAAACCTCCCATTCTCCAAAATCCTTGGGATCAAATTAACAAAGTAGTAGTCAAACAATCACCAATGAGTTACTGAACTTGCCAATTTAATTCAGTAAGTTAAAATACGGCAAAAAACTTTGGCAAATACCATGTGCATCCCCTAAATTCACATTACAGGATTTTGAGTAGTGTCTTACAAGACCATTTCACGAATAATTTCTAAGAGAGAGAGAGAGAGAGAGAGAGAGAGAGAGAGGAGAGAGAGAGAGAGAATTACATACATGATATAGTTTTTTGAAGACCGACGCACTAAGCGGTAATAAATCTTAACGAAGAAGAGTCTACGATCTCTGATTATCAAAATAGGAATAAATCTTCGTCAAGCTCAAATGACAAAAAGTCCAAAACGAATAAGCCATTAACATTCAATCAATTAATTTACTAAAAGCAAGCGATTGTCATTCCGCTAACACCACCAGAACTTTGCGGAGCAGACATGAAAACACTAGACGGACGGAAAAGCAAAAACGAGGATGAAATTCGCTGTAAAAAGGGAGGACATCGTAGAAATTGGTACGTTTGGCAACCCTTCACAACAGCAGTGGCTCCACCACCAGCTGTAGAAATATTAGACGACCAATCGCGATTCGGCAAATATGAACAATGCCCGGCCCCATGCAATGTTTATGTTCATTTACCTTTCAGCTAAAGTATCAATAAAGAGCCATAAATTTATCCCCATTGCACCACCGGAATTAAGTTAATCGACAGAATTTCGGGAAAGTGTTCAGACTATAAATCTCTCTCTTTATCGCTCTTATACACACACTCACACACGCACACGCACGCAAACAGATACGCACGCAAACACGCCGACACGATTTCTGCCTGATTTATCTTAACAATGCCTCTGCGATCTCTGAATTCATGTTAGTCATTTCATATTCGACTGACTGAAAGAGGGATTTTACCTGTCTTGTGCCCCGGTGAATCTGTCACAGCTTCAACACAAATACAGGCAAAGGTACACGAATGAAGAGACCTCGTTGGCTTTGCGAAATTACATTTCGTTGCGCGGTGCGCTTTCATTATCGTTTCTTTTATCAGCATTCTTTCTCTGTCTGTCAGTCTTGCTTGCTTGCCAACGATACACCGTTATGCTATATGCTACACTTATACACTTACACCAACCTGTGACATCTTTTCGCGACAGTTCAAGGTAAAGTGGTAAGTTCGTCCCAGGGATTTTCACTTATGCTTTAAGGTTAAAATTCATGCCATCCCTAAGCCTTCTATGTAGGTGGATGAAGCAGCTATTGGGAAAGTTCTCTTTAACTGAAGTTTGAATATGGCAGTTACAGTTGTTAATTGTTCTCTGGAGCCACCTTCTGTTAGGGGAACTGTTATGTGTAATTACATACATATATATAACATATATATCATATATTATATGTATGTATATATATATATATATATATATATATATATATATATATACATACATATAATCATCAGCTCCATCAGTGTCCTCTGTAAAATTCCACATTATCTTCAGCCTCCCTTTTCTTAGTTCTCATCAAAGTCAGTCCAAGTCTCCAACCTCACCTGGAGCACAGCAGACATTATGAAGTATCATTCTCCCAGGGGCAGCGCGTAGGACATGTCCAAACCATCTCCATGTTCCTATCATCATTGTCATTATGGAACTTCCATTATTTCATTAATGGTGCCATTTCCAATTAGATCTTATCTGACCCCTAACATTCTTTCCATTGCTTCATTCTAAAATCAAGAAAGACCTAAACGCATACACACACACACGCATAGGCTATATATATATCATATATATAGACAGATAGACTAATACATAGATAGCTATACATATAAACATACACATACATCTATATACAACATACACGTGTATATATACATAATATATACTTATATATACATACATACATAAATACACACACACACACGCATATATATATATACTATATATATATATATATATATATATATATATATATATATATATATATCAAATGTCTTACTAATATTCAATCTATTAGTAAGACGACAGGAAAAAGGATACACGTAATGTACACCCTCAATATCGTCTAGCTACTATAAATAAGACAACAAATGAAAAATGAAAATATGCAGCTGTAAAATGACTTCTAAATCTCAGCATTATTGTAAAACTTTCGCCGCCAAAGTTGCGGCCGAAGTTTTTTTTTTTCTTTCTTCCTCTCGAATATCGGCTCTTTCTGCAGAAATGATTTCTTTCA
Organism: Macrobrachium nipponense; assembly: GCF_015104395.2. NCBI lineage: Eukaryota > Metazoa > Arthropoda > Malacostraca > Decapoda > Palaemonidae > Macrobrachium > Macrobrachium nipponense. The sequence continues at coordinate 37,501,509 of NC_087212.1, forward strand.
CAATTTCGTAAGCCTTTCTTCCTCCTCTTTGTCAGTTAACTGATCCAGATTTTCTCTTATTTGACCATATCACACAACTATTTTCCGTCTGGACTCATCTCGTCCTATTAATTAAAGTAAAAAGCTAAAATTGCAGCAGATTCTGGCATCTATCGACCAATTACAGCTGCTACAATTATATCGAAGATATCGGAGTCTGTTATTCTAGCGAGGCTCCTCCCTCTGCTACACAATTCAGACAACCAGTTTAGATTTAATTAAAGCTAAACACTCAATCGACACATGCGTTACATTCAGTGAGAAATGATTAGGTATTAATTATCCTCCACCTTCCGTGTCATCTTAAGTTTTTTTTTTATATTAAAAAAGCCATTGGATAATAAACGTTTTGTTAATTCATTTAACTGCCATATTATGAGTATATTGCTGGCTCCTCTAACAGCACTTCTAAGTTAACTTCGGCCCCTCAAACGGACTCCGTCAAGGCGGAACTCTCTAACCTTGTCTATTTAATCCGTTCTGCAGATGCCCCGAATGTTAAAACTTAATTCACTCCCAATCGAACGCACTACCAACGGAATAACAATAAACAACCTGTTATGATCATGATAAGGTTCTAACCTCTCAATCCTTGCAAGGTCTTCAGCAATTAATCGATACCTGACGTACGCATACAAATGAATCCGCCTTGACGTACAGAGATACCAAGACCCATTGCGTGTCGCTGTTAAATAAATCGCTGAAACAAACTGAAGTCACAAATATCTCCTGGAATCACAGTCACAAGGTAACCAAACTGCTGTTCTTCAGCTCCTAATGCTACTGCCTATAATGGGCTGTCTCCTTTTGGCGAATGTTTTGAATACCTCAAAATTAGTGCATGCTTTCAAACTTCCTTTCACATTTTCCCTCTTAATCGTAATTGCCATTTTTTTATTTCTACTATATTCCTATACATTTGTTATAATATTGCCTGCTTTATCAACGTCCTCCGAAGGTCGGCATCTTGAAGGTTTTCAATACCGCTTTATTTTGTTTCTCTTTGTCCTACGGAACATCTATTCATTAACGATAGGTAACTCATCGTTAACATTACATTTACACAAAATCTATTATTATTATTATTATTATTATTATTATTATTATTATTATTATTATTATTATTATTATTATTATTATTATTATTATTATTGAGAATAACCGTTCATTCTTCTTTAACAAATTGTACCCGCATACTGTGCACACATATAGTCTCAAGCTGAAGGAAAACTGATATCATTATTTATTATCAGGAATGGCTGAGTGTAGCTATTTAATATTTCTTTTCATCTACGTGATACTATTACCAATATCATTAAGGGAATGCCCTCACAGTGTACCATTCATGGCTCATTTTTAGAAGGTACGAAAGGTTCTTGACAGCGTCCCTCCTACGACCCAGGTGCATTAATACCGGCTAATTTTCCTCCGTCTTTGAAGTCTCTTCTTAACTTAGCTATCTACTTCATTTAACGTTTGCCGTCGTGCCATTTTCAAGTCTCATTTGCGAACAAACTATTCTGCCGAATTCTATCAAATCTGAGAGTTCTCTCGAATTATAATTAATTTTTTTTTTTTTGAAGAGCTTTGGTGACGCAACAATTCTACGGAGTTTAACTGCCACCTTTGGAAAAGGTAGGCAGCCATCGCAAACACAGGCGCGTGTTGTTCGGTGTCAGGTTCAGCCGGTGATGGGTACTTATCTATCCCCTTCCCATCCGCCATCCCATCACCCTACCTCCGATCAACCATCCCCCACCCCATGGAGCACCCAACCCACAATCTCGCACCCGGCACCCCAGCCGCTATCTACACCCGGCTTACCCACAATTATCACCCTAATATTGAACGATGATAAAGTGTAATGCGTTAGGCTGGTCGTGGAATTAAATACCTGCGATTATTGGTGAAGAATAAAAGCCATTTGGGCCATAATGTCTATTATCATTTAGAAAGAGGCCCCCATATTGTCATACAGTTTTCGTATTTCACTTTATTGCCGTTTCAACTCTTTTTGATGACGCACTTGAGCTGAATTCTAAAAAGGGGAGGTAATAAAATAAATAAATAAATGAATGAATAATTAAATTAAACAAATATATATATATATATACATATATATATATATATATATATATATATATATATATATATAATATATACTTTACGGGGAGGGAAAATACACCTTGCATCTTTTTAATGTTAAAATATCGTATAGGAGTATAGGAAGTAGACGAATAGATCATGGGTGGAAGGAGGAAGAAGGAAGAGGAAGAAGGAAGAAAGGGGGGATGGGGATGGGGATGGGGATGGGGATGGGAAGGGGAGGGGAAGAGGAAGGGGGTTGGTTGGTAAAGGGAACAACGACAAGTGCAAAGAAATCAAAGACAATTAAAATGATGATGATGGTATTTGCATAAGGCAAAGGGTGCTGAGAGTGGCGGCGAATGGTGAGGGAAACGAGGGAGAATGGATGAGTTGAAGAAAGAAAATATGAGGGTAAAGGATGAGGGGAGAACTGAGAGAAAGACAGAGGGGAAAAGAAGCGGAGGAATCGTAATGAAGGCCGAAGAGAAACTGAGGGTAATAGAATCGCGAACTATTTCCCATTAGCCATAAATACCGTAAGTCAAAACGTATCGGCGTCACCAATTGTATACTACGATATATATATATAAATATATATATATATATATATATTATATATATATATATGTGTGTGTGTGTGTGTGTGTGTGTGTGTGTATTAATTTTTCTTCTTTTGCATTGTTTTTAGGACTGTAATTACTACTTTTAATTTAGCATGTATTTTGAATTGATAATTCATTTTTTACTTTTCATTTTTTACAGACCGATGATGTGTCTAAGTAACACGAGACGTTTCTTATAATAAATACCTTAATTGTACTGCTGACTGCCGTTTGCTTTGGACTCCTGTTTGCTGATATATATACATACACACACACACACACACACACACACACACACACACACACACATATATATATATATATATATATATATATATATATATATATATATATATATATATAACGAGGTCGGGAATAAAATGAATTATGCACCTGCTTAACGGGTGACTTTGGTAGGTAGAGGATGAGAAAGAGCAATCACATCCCTAATACTACCACATGCTTAAATATATGTATGCATTATATATAGTACATATACATGTATATAGTATATGTATATACACAAGGTGTATTTTCCCTTCCGGCAAGTAAGAAAATTAACAGACTGGCAGCTAACTACAGTAAATGAACTAAGTGAAAATGCAACAATCAATTATAAGAAGAATTTTAAATGACAATATTACATATGCAGATTGTGCCGTGGAATCAACTCTGAAAACCATAAACTACAGAAATGAAATTAATTAAACAAAATGAGAGAGTTTTTAAGAACACAGATGGAAACAAAGAGAATACGTAATTTATAAGAGCAATTTCTGGAAACAACGAAGGGTTCTATTCCAAGGAAATAATCAATGTTATCAATGAAAAAAGTGAACGAACAATCACGTTCCAATAGATAACCAGAGGTAAAGTATTATTATAATTATTATATTATTATTATTATTATTATTATTATTATTATTAAAGTCTTTGTTAACTCATTCCAAAATAACACCAGCAACAAGTTGTCTAACAATACACAAACCACAACAAAAAAAGTAAATGTTATACAAAAGGGTTGAAAAATAAACAAAAGAAGTTTTCTTTCTTTTTTTCTGGTCTCAATTCCCTGATTCAGAAAGAAAAGAAAGAAAATCAACAACAAAAAGAAAAATAAAAAAAATACGAAACGGGATAAAAGAAAAGGGTAAAGGATTTAAAACTCGTCTGAGGATGACGAAGAAGATTAAGGGGTAGGGGTGAGGGGGATTTTCGACTGAGCGCATCGCATCTCTATGGCATCGCGCTGCTGCTGTTTGGGGACGAAGGAAGAATGAGAGAGAGAGTAAAATAAAAAAAAATAAAAAAGGGAGAGAGAGAGAGAGATATAGGAAGGAGGATTAAATGGGGGAGATGTTGAAGTTCAGACTGAGACCTATAAGGTATGGGCGGGGTGGAGGGTGGAAATGGAAATGTAAGGAGATGAACGGAGGATGAGTAAGTGGAAAGTTAAGAGAAACGCAGGAGAAAAATAATCTGCGAAAAAGAGCGACAACTTGAATAAAGTCACGTAGGTTGAAATCGTGAAGAATTGTATGGGTAAGCTAGCAAATTCCATATATGGAAGGTAACTGAACACTAAAATGGGGAATAATGCCAATATAAAAGGAGTAAAATAGTTTGAAAAAAGGGCAACAGCTTGATAAATGCAACATAAGTTGAAATCGAGACGAATTAAAGGGTAAGCTAACAAACCTCATTCATAAGAGCTAACTGAAAGCTGCAAACGAGGAATGAATTATAAAGATGATAATATATAGAAATAAATAGAAAATAATTCATACATTAATAAAACAGAAAGAAACTGAATACACAAAAAATCATTACATGACAGGAGTGATAAACCCCCATGCATAGGCTGCGATGCACACGAATAAATTGTATTCATACCGCATAGTCAGAAAACAAATTGCGCAGTACGTCAAAAGTCACAAATACAAAATCTTTGAACAGACCTTCTAGAAGTAATCAAGAGGAATACATCACAGTTCCGAAACTAGTACGAGGACAAGCACACTTGCAGTATAAAGTGACGGAAGGGGATGGAAGAATAGAAAACAGAATTTGAGCCAAAGGCCAAGCGCTGAGACCTATGAGGTCATTCAAAACTGAAACGGTTTGGAAGGTGTAGCAGGAGGCAATATGAATCAACTGTTAGACAGAAGAAAAAGAATATGAACGGAGGTACAGAGAAAGGAATGAAAGGGGCTGGAACTAGGGACCGAAGGGACGCTTCAAAGAACCTTAAGTAATACCTACATTGCACTGAATGAGGCGCACTGACGGCAATAGCCCTCCTACGGGAGGAAAGGGGTGATAAATTTAAAGATACTCAATCTTACATTTAGTATCATTCATCGTTTGGGAAAAAATGAATGAAATTGCAGGTGAGCGAAGCGATATCACGTTAATGAATCCTGCATAAGTACACAGAACTAAAACACGCTCAAGGAAAAACATAACATGGTAAGGAATAATCTATGTGAAACCAAGCAACAAGAATAAAGGTGTGAGACAATACAGATGTGTATGAATGATTTATGACAATCTGTCTGTTGTCACAGCAGCTGGGACCAGGGACGCCACTAACACACAAGCATACTTAAATATAGTTAAATGGCTATATTACTGTGGTCTTTTCAATCTCAACACTCACAGAGCAAGGAAATCTACCATGTTACCAACAAGCGCCATTATATATATATATATATATATATATATATAATATATATATATATATATATATATATATATAGAGTGAGAGAGAGAGAGAGAGAGAGAAGAGAGAGAGAGAGAGAGAGCTTTGTAAATGTTATCTAAAATCGCAAATGACGACATACAAGTGGTATCGTAATTAAAGTGTCAAGTTAGAAAAAAGTTTTGGTAATATATACATTCAATATAGATCTATCACAAAATTCACGTACAAAATAAATACAAATTCGGCAAAAAAAAAAAAAAAAAAAAAAATCAGGAGTTAAAGAAGTTTCCAAATTCTATGCAAAAAATGCAATGCATAAATAAACTAGACTTAAATAAGAAAGCTCGTATTTACAGGAAACATGGAACAATAAATACAGCAATAATGGAAAAATAATAATAATCATAACACAGAACAGAAGCCATAAGAAGGGATGCTATAAGCAAATGGCCCACTGATGAATTTACATAGGTAAACATTAATCGACGCTTGCCCTGATACCTCTGATCATATTCCTATAAACAGAGAGCTTTGCTATGTCAACATCACCAAGTAAATGCTATTGTTGTGTCTATGATACCGGTGCTAAGACAATAGAAGGTGCCTTAAACACCCTAGAAACAACGTTATTCTTTCACCTCTTATTTCAACAGGGTTTCTGGCGTCATTGTTTAGGCGTGATTGACACTAAAAGACAAAAATATCTTGTAAATAAATGTCCGAACTGCGGACCATTATTTAGCGAACTGCAATATTTATGTGGCAGACTTCGTTGCAATGCTTCTTAAGATTTTGACACAATCCTTATGAATAGCAATTTGGGTGATTGTGTAATAAAAATCCACAAATATATAGTAACCTACATTACTGTGTAAAATAATACACTAAATAATATAGTAAAATAGTTTAATATATAATTGTGGATTTTATCACACAGACTGTTCTTCACAAGACTGAATTTCTTAGCAAATGAGTGACTATTATCATTCAGCGTAAAACGAGAACTTAACTTTCCGTCATAATTACTTCTGTAAGCTTAATGTAATTTTAGTATCTACACACACATACGTGCACACACACATACATATCCATTTATGTATATATATTTAGATAAAAATATCTGTATGTATGATAGTCATAATAGTTATTGTACATTACAATGATATCGATTATGGGTTCTGTCTTATCTATGATCATTCCCACCGCCTAAAAAAGGCTACAGTCTACACTCGTCTTTTTCTAAGACCTGAGAATTCATTTCCCAATAGTCCTATTGTAAACATCTTGTAACAATTCAGTTAAAAACAATACAGAAGCTCTATTAGAGGTTAAGACCAAGTAAGTATGTCCCCTGACCTGTTAGGTCACAGACTAACTGACTAAGAATAGCAATCAAGTTTTCTGGCATCAGTATTCTGACAGGAGAAATCAGGTCACCTGACATCTCACACGATAGTACAGTCCATCGGTGTCTTGAAACAAGTCACTGACTGTTTCAATTATTTTATTAGGTTACGGGGACACGGCTTCGGTATGGTGACAAAGTGTCATAATCCACAGTCGCTTTGACTGATTAGTTTGTTGCGATTACATTAATCTGAAGAAAAGACATACAAGTATAGACACAAACATTTACCATCCTAAGACACTTTCTTCGGAAGGAGGAAAGTACAATATTAAGTTCTTCCTTGTGCTAGAAGAGGAACGAAAAACAAATTACAAGTCAGCATTAGCAAGAACAATAGATAACAGTATGAAGAGAGCACGGAACTATGAATTTTGTAAGAACACATCAAACAACTGGCCATTCTCAAGCAGTTCACAGAAAATCAGGACTGGATGCCAGAAATCAAACAGCTGCTTGAAGTAACGAGGTTAAATGGTTTCCTTATACCAGAGGCCATCTCAATTACTCTATAAAATCACAAAATAATGAAATTTAGCCGGATACGTTAACTAATATTTAAACTGTCAAGGAACAGAGAGAGAGAGAGAGAGAGAGAGAGAGAGAGA
>NC_087212.1:37511454-37548954 GCF_015104395.2 Macrobrachium nipponense
TTTTGGCCTTTCATTACTGTCATCTTCAGGATAGGGTCATTTTAAGTTATACCGATAAAAAATTTTTTTTTTTCAATTAAAGGGCATTTAGGGTTGCCACATTCACTCCGCCGCAAAACTAAAAGACTTTAATGCTATACACTTTAGTATTCTGCCTTCGCTTTTACAAACCAATAAATATACATTCGCACGAGTATACTGTACTAGGGTATGATTATACACCCATTTGGCCATACTTAAGACAAATATTTTCATCACAACGATACGAGGGAGTGAAAGGGGTAAAAGTTCCGTTTATTATGAAAGGTATGACTCATCTCTGATAATAGGAATTTTACAAGATTGAAAAATGTCACATGCACGACACCAGACAGGAAGATTCAATCTACAGCCATAAAAAAAAATATAATAAATAGTATGAGGTGAGTCACACTACACACTGCAGCATCGCCGGCGAGACTCGATTACTTTCCGGAGGGAAGTCACTCAACTCATTGTAGGCTTTCAATAAGGCATCTGTAAAACTTTCTCTCTCCCGAAAGCTTTGAAACTCCGAGGAAGATGCTGCCGAAGTTGGAGGGCTGTTGAAATTCTAGCCTCGGTGATATAGCGAGAGATTAATTACAAACTTGAGCGCAAAACTATTCGCGTCTCACTACCATCGTTCCCAGAACAGTTGGGATATGGAGCATCAAACTTGTGAATATTCTTACCAGAATCATTTGTAATTTCATATATTGATTAAACTAACAATAAAATGATGTTCTTCTTCTAACAGACCTATTTTAGTAGGAGAATATGGATTGCGTCAAGTTGCTCAATCTAAAAATGTCACGACGTCACAAAGACGTAAATACATTTGCTTTGTATTTGGACATACATATTTGGAATTCATGGAATAAATGACGTTTTCATATCAAAGACGAGTATGTGTTCATTCTACTCCTCGATACCTCATTATCTATACGAAAGTTTAATGCAGCAGTGCTAAACTTACGTCCATTTCAGCTAATGCATGACAAATATTGTACAATCTACAATGTTACAAGTCAATACTTAGATCCCATAGATAATAGATAAGTCTGTTCACTGAAAATTAATTATGCTCTTAACTTCAGGCACGTACTCTGCAAAGCAGCTCCACCTGACTTTGCGGAACTTAATCGTCCTTGAAGAGAATACTGCTCTTGTATGTAAAGAAGCTGTCCACGCACAGCTTTCCAAACCAGGTACAACGAAATGCGTTTTCTCTGATGATACAACTTTTACCCAAGAGCACCTCCATCATCTTCAAGATTTTTACGTCAGGTTTCCTTCAACACAGTTAGGCGTGAAGTGTTTTCCTTACGCTATCTTCTATCCTGTGTCTTTTCAACCTCAATTTCGCTCTGGTGTCGATTTTCTGAGACTTCCAACTGCTCCTAGCGTTTCTCATGACATGTCCAGACCTTCCCAGTCTTTGACGATCTTCAATCTCAGTCTATTTTCTAGAAGCTGGATACCTCAAAGGTATTTAATTCAACTCACTTTACAGTCCTTGGCCCAGCTGCAGCCCGCCTATTCAAAAAAGAGAACCCGGAAGTTAGACCATCTGATATGGTCTAAGCCCATAATATTTACTTTGGGGGTATGGCACCTTCTGTCTTCATACGTGTTTTCTTAACACTAACTGATATCTTCATAGAAGATGGTTCTATTCAACCTCACTGGCCTAGTTTAAAACTCTAATGATAAGAGCAGTATATTTACACTCTATTTTGATTTACGGGGTAATTCAGCCGAGTTGAGTGAGTGTCCTTAACTTTGCGGGAATGGCAGCAGCTCAACTCATAGGCACTGCAGAGACGGTGCCATGGAATATGTCTGATACCAAGCCGCGAAATCAAATCTCTCCTGGAAATATCATTAGTTCCATTGTTCAGTAAACTATACTTTAAAACAATTTGGGAACTATTTAAGGTGAGACTGAGTGTTCTATCTCTAGCAGAGATTTTATTATTTGTGAAAAACCTACTTCATGTTTCATGCCGATCTCAAGAAGAGAGTTGACGTAACTTATCAATTTTTCTTCCCGAGTTAAGTAATTTAATGTATTTGCCATAAATCCACTCTTGCCCCTTACCCTTCTTCCGCTGTGACACGAATAACGTCCACTTCCCAAAATACATATTTAAACAACCTCTGAGCCATGAAACACTTTTAAGGATTAGCTTAATGAATGCTGTCGACAACCACCATCATCAGCCAACCATTCTGTGAAGCATATCGTCAATAAATAACAAAACACGTTAGACTTTGGTTAATCCAATCCTAGATATTTCAACAACCAGACACATATTTATATATGTATAAAAGTATATATATATATATATATATATATATATATATAATATATTATATATATCTACACACATATACGTATGTGTGTATGTGTATGTGTGTGTTTGTGTGCGTGTGTGTCCGCGTGCGCCCGCGCGCATTAGTCTTGTTTTTTTTTTTTCTTAAACGGAAAGGCAAGGACAACAGTTATATCGGGAATTTTTTGTTTTATATCACCATTAGAGCTCCTAAACAAGGGTTTTCTACCAGTCATCGCAGTCCTTATGAGTTTTTAAAGAAATATTGTTCTCATATAGTTTTTGTATAACTATCATTAAAGCTCAGTTCGTGACTGTCTTTTCCTGTCATTACAGTTCATGATTATGAATTTTCAAATCATTGCAGTTCATGATAATGTTTTTTCTAATTACTGCAGTTCATGATTATGTTTTCTTTATGTTATTACAGTTCATGATAATGTTTTTTCCTATAATTACAGTTTAAAATAACGTTCTTTCCTTTCATATCATTACAGGCCTGTACATTAAAAGTATCACTACACAAAAAGCAAAAAAATAATATTAATATTACAATATAAAAGAAAAGCTCCTCCTTATCAGGGGCGAAACATTTGAATCTTTCGAGTGACTGCGGTTACCTTATGGGCACAACGGCCAAATTTATCTGATATTTTCCGCTCTGTCGCCTCCACTCAAAGCGACTCGGCTGGACGTACGTGGGGTGCGAAGAATGAACTTTCCGCTTGGTGGGGGGGGGGGGGGGATGAGTGACGATGGGAGGTAGGGAGGGAGAAGAGGGACTCGAGGAGGACTTGTCGCCCTCGATGTCACCCTCCCTCCTTGACCGATGAACCTCCTCCCAACCTCTCCCCCTCCAACCCCCTCCCCAACCTATCATCCATTATTTCCCCTATCAACCAGTTCTTTCTCATCTGCCTATTTCCGTTCCTCTTCGTCGATGCCGAACTATGTCAATTAACTTTTATACTGCAGGGAGCAGAAACCGTTCATGCTAATTTTTACTTACTCTATTTTGACATTTTTACTTACTCCTATTTTGACAACAAAAAACAATGACGTTGACTGCGCTCCCCAGTCTCTCCCCCTCTCCCCTTCTCCTACTCACTCATTCTCTATCTTTCTCTTTGTATGTCAGAACATAAACACTGAAGAGAAATGAATCATGCAACTTGTAAGATGCATAAACGCATAATACATAGAGGAACACCGTACAACTGACCTGCAACCGTCCTAGTCTCTCTCACTCTTTCTCTCTCTCTCTCTCTCTCTCTCGCTCTCTCTGCCCGTTAGAAATAACGAGGAAATGCTCTTGGCAGGTTATTATTGGATTCTTCACCCAGCGTAAGATTTAAAAATTCCCAAACACAGCTAAAATACACAAACGCAAATATACAGCAGAGTGTTCGTTCACAAGTTGAATTTACGAGCGCAGCAGCAACAATAGTTATACCAAATCATTTCATTAGTGCAGGAGACACAAGTACCTTTCTTTTGAAGTTTATTTCTGGTGCTATTATTAACTTAAGAAGCAACATTTAAAAGCATTGATTTCATGTCAATCTCGTTTTTTTCTAAAGTTATCCACCGTTCTACCGAAAAACTACTCTAGTTCAGCCATTTGTGAGCAAAGAGCAAAATTCACTTCCTAGTCCCCTTCTCCCGCCCAAAATATGTAACATTTTCCATCAGAATCTGTTATACTTCCATGAAACGATTATTAAGTATAACTGACACCATGTTTGAAAAGCAGGGCACCTACAGTTTGGTAATGCATAAAACATGAAAGTATATCATTTACAGAAGTAAACAAAATAAAAGGAAAAGAAAGGAAGAGATGAACACGTTTCTTTATGGAGGGTCTTTATAAATCAAGAAAAACTGGAGGAGAGGAGGGGGGAGGAGGAGATAATTTCTTAGTTACACAAAGGGAACTAAACATGTACTAGATTGTGCCAATGAGGATGAATAACTTCAACAAATTCAGCGTAGGGAAGAGGTGGACCGACTAGTGTTTCGAAACAGCCTCATACTTGAAGCTACTCTTGTACAGCTGAAATTAAAACAACAGCAGCATCAACAATAAAATCGCCTTTTCTTGGTCGAATCGGAAACGTGGGGAATTTTAGTATACAGGTACGTTAAGGTAGTCTCCAAAGCGAAAGAAAAAGAGAGCTTCAAAGAAAAGACAGGGAATTTTCCTGTGTGGCGACACGATGATGGGGGGACAAGGGCTTGAATTGCCATAAATGGGGGGAGAGAGAGAGAGAGGAGAGAGAGAGAGAGAGAGAGAGAGAGAGAGAGAGAGAGAGGAATATCAATGCTTTTACCGATGCAGGTCACAACAAGAGTGATGGAAAGGGGATTTCTACTCATGTACATCCCAGGAGAGAGAGAGAGAGAGAGAGAGAGAGAGAGAGAGAGAGAGAGAGAGAGAGAGAGAGAGAGCACTCTGACTGGACCCCGAGGCACCACCATCCCGCACCTCACATAATTCAATTTTTTCAAGTTTCTAGCTCAAGGGCTTCACCATATGAAGTTGACCAAATTTCTGTCAAAGAAAAAAAATAGGGGAGGGGGTTGAAGAGGGAGGATTGGGGGGAGTTAAAATGGTTAAGGGGAGGGGAAGGACAAACGAATTTATGTTTAGGCTTCGTAATATTCATTTTACTGGGAAATAATATTCAAACCTGCAACGATTGGTAAGGGTTATTTTCTCTATAAAGGTTTGCATCTTTTATTGCAGTTTAGTGTAATAATATGAATATTACCTTAATAATAATAATAATAATAATAATAATAATAATAATAATCAATAATAATAATAATAATAATAAATAATAAAATAAAATAATAATAATAAAAAATTAAGCATGACTTTTCACGAAAATCTAAAGAAAAAAAAAGGACTTGTAACATGTGATGAATGTTGTTTCCTACAACGGACTGACTGACATTATACAAAGAACTCACTTGACAAGTTTAAGCACACTGATGCCGTTTTCATGTCCGGAAAAAACAAAAACAAGAGTGGAGTACGTCCGGATAAAAGAATGGGAGCTAAACGCGTCCGGATAAAATGGAATGGCGTAGCTCCATTTACTCTCCTACCTTGCAAAACACCAATCCTCACTAAAACTTGCAACAGAACTTACTCGTCAGCTGCAGGTGGCAACAGGTCACAATGAGATCTGTAACCCTACAGAAATAAATGACTGTTTATTACCATGGAATTCAAAGAAGAGAATAAAAGGATTATTGCCCTCAAAACAAAGCTAAAAAGAAGATTGAAAAAAAAAAAAAAAATACACGCGCCCGCACACCATCACGGGAAACCGTGTGATATTAAAGAGTCCGTTTCCACTCATTCTTCCGTCAAATGTAATCACCAGCCCAAAAGGACGGAGGGCAATGACCCCTCTGGGAGAAGGTCAAGTCTGCAAACAATGGGCCACACGTTGTCACACACTACAAATAAGCACCTCGACTTCGGGTACAGAAGACAAGTGTGTATGAAGGAGTCTCTAAATGGAGGACTTGTCCACCTACAGCAAAGACGATGAATGATCTCAGCAGCGGTTTGGATGCGTGAAGCTGTCTCATGTGAATCGTTCAGTAGAGACCACATTCCCCTTCTCTGTTCTTTGTATTTATTGTTCACCAACGACTAAAAACCAGTAAATTGCAGTTTTCTACATCTGGTATATTTCAACTTTTATTACACCAGTCTTATGGCATACTGTGAATAAATAAATACAAAAATAAATAAATAAATAAATAAGTACATATATATATACATATATATACATATATATATACACGTATATATATATACATATATACACTTATATATATATACATACATATAATATATACAAACACACATAATGTATATATAGATATATATATAAATATTATATATATATATATATCTATATATAAAAATATATATATATATATATTATACACTAGGCTATATATCTACTATATATATAATATATATATATATATATATAATAGACGACTATAATAATCTATATATATATATATAGATATTTATATATAATAAAAATAATTATATATAATAAATATATATATAAATTATATTATAAATAATAATATATAAATATAATAAATACATATATATATATATACTATATATATATATATATTATATATAATATAATTTATATATATATATTAATAATACATACATGTGTATGTGCATGCATATGTGTGCGTGGTGTATTTTATAAATTATATCAATTATCATTAGAACAGCCAGAACATAAACAAATACGGGTTTACCTATCGTGTGGCTTTGCAGAGACGGTACCATCACAACTATCATTTCTTTAACCATCACACCTTCAAGCACTATCACAATCCAATCTCATACAATATAATAATTCTTCCAATGCGACCGAGACTTGGTCTCGCCTGCAAATGCAGACCTTCCTGGTCATAGGTCCTCATTAATCATTTTGGCCGGAGGACGCCATCCATTGTGGGAGGTCACCGGACACTTTGTTTCCACGGCAAAAAAAAAAAAGAAAAAAAAAATTATTAGCTCCACACCATGCTATTGTTTGCCATATGGCGGCGCCCCTGTGGTAACTCATGTCCCTGGTTCCTCCTATTCATCCTACTACGGTTCACGTTCTTTTCTTTCTTCTCTTTGATATTAAAGAGGAGAATGAAAATGGAAAATGAGAAACAAAAGGGCATCAAGACTGCAATGTACTTTCCTGCATAAGGCTTCAGCTTAAATTCGCCGTGGCTGTTTAAATGTCAGTGATAGGGGCGTTTTTCAGAATGAAAACGTCTACAACGAGCACGAAAGGCTCATTAACAGCAGGTCAGTAGTCCCCACACGGCGGCCCCCCCCCCCCCACCCCAAACACACAATACGTCACTCGCAAATAAAACGAATTAACTCGACATAATTACAACGGTAGCCGAGTCAGCGGCTCCACTAGTATAGGACGAGCTAAGAGGTCCACACTAAGTCTCTTATCTCTTTGAACTCATCCTACCAGCCACCAAAGGGCAATCGTCATTGCTGACATGAGGCCGGCTAACCTCATCCAACCACCAAACGGCGAATGAGTAGTCACGCAGATTCTTTTGGGACAATATTCTAGTCGGGGAATCCTTCTGGGACAACAATATTCAAGTCAGCGAATTCTTCTGGGACAACAATATTCAAGTCAGCGAATTCTTCTGGGACAACAATATTCAAGTCGGCGAATTCTTCTGGGACAACAAAATTGAAGATGGCGAATTCTTCTGGGACAACAATATTCAAGTCGGCGAATTCTACTGGGACAACAACATTCATGTCGGCGAATTCTTCTGGTGGAAAATCATTCAAGTGCAGGGCATTCGGCTGAAAAAGGACTGTAGTTGATGCATGATTACCACGTTGATTAAAGAAGCCAATTCTCAGGTCCAATAGAAAGAGTACGGAAGCAAGGATGGGAAAAGAACAGTACTTCAACACTAATAATACTAATGATAATAATAATACTTAAATACTATTACTATTAATACTCAACTTAAATACAAATAGCCCGATTTTAATACCTCGCAGAAAACATAATACAAAAGACGGCAAAAAAAATTACACACACACATGTATGTGTATGTCTGCGTTAGAGAGAGAGAGAGAGAGAGAGAGAGAGAGAGAGAGAGAGAGAGAGAGAGAATAGAAAAAAACTCTTGTACGTATGAGTATTCGAAAATCATCGCCAACTGAGGGTGGCTGTTTGGGGGAAGGGTGGTGGCGATGGGGGGGAGGGGGGAATAAAAGCAGGAATGTGTGTGTGCGTGTACATATGTGTGCGTGCGTATGCTGGACAAAGGGGGACATTTGACATCCCGGAATCGGTGCTCAAGGGAAAGTAATCCAGAAATCTCTCCTCGCTGGCTATTTCAGGGTACAGCTGTTACATTAGACACAGAAAGGGTAGGAAGGTGTGAGGGAGAAAAGGAGAGATTAACGGGGAAGAGAGACTGAATCTGTTGCATGTGAGTAAGAATTAATGGATGGGCTTCCTCAGATATATGGGGAAATGCGTCCAGCCCTGTATTTGACAGGTATGGGCGCTGGTTACATATCACAGCCTCATATGTGATGTGACAAACAGACGCTCTCAAGAAAACACACCACCACACCACACACACACATATGTATACATATATATATATATATATATATATATATAATATTATATATATATATATATATATATGCACGTATTGGAACTGTATAATCTCGCCTCTTGAACCCACTGTCTTACCCTTGCCTGAGATAACTTTAATGCGAGCCCTTTTAATTTTCTTTTTATATTTCTTTTATTTTCTTTTGATAAAATTTTCATTTACAGGCCATGCATGCACTGGGAATGTTCGTAAGCAGCCATTACGACAATATTAACTCGCAAATGTGACTTCTGGGGCACCGAAAGTTTTCTACCAACCTTAGTGACATTCTGAACGTTTATGTTAATGTGTAAATTAGGAGAAAAATGGAGTAGGACCGCTTACGGCATTCGAAAGTTATAGTTTCTGGTAGGGAGACTGGCACAGAGGAATTTACTTATTTATGGTAGGCCTACGTGAACAGAGTTTACCTCTAGTTATTTTACTAAACTCTAACGAAAATAAATACACTTTTTCACTATGAGATATAATCAATCTTGACCAAGACGATAGCGCTGAAAAAAAAACAAAACAGAAGAATGTTCCAAACTAAGCGGAAGACATATAGGCAATTAATACCCATTGTACAAATGAACAATACAAAAAATGTGAATATATATCAATCAGTAAACACACTTCATCCCATACTTTCTTACTTTCTCCAACAGCAAAAAAAAAAAAAAAAAAAAAAAAAAAAAAAAAAAAAACAACTCCAGGTTTACATCAAGATGGGTCCATGAAAGAGGTTACCAATAAAGGGGTAAAATACTGAAGGGTATAAAAAAAAAAAAAAAAAGTCTGCCGTTGGCCTCTGCACTCCGACCATCCAACCAAACCGAAATCGTCTTGACTAACACGTGTACATCAACTCTGACACAAGTCTTTGGCAATTATTATTATTATTATTATTATTATTATTATTATTATTATTATTATTATTATTATTATTATTTGATAACAATCAAGCAAGAGAGCACGGATATAAAATATAAAATCAAGAAAACAAAGCACGAAAACGTCAAACAAAAAGGATTGCAAATTCGATGAGGCACCAAAGTTCCAGCGATAGCTAATTGTCGATTTATGAAGCATTTCATGACGAGAAGAAGATGCTATACTTCTTAATGTCGAAGCATCTGCGCAGCAGCTAGGAACGAAGAATACTGATGGCCGGGTGCTACCATGGACGTCAGGGTGCCCGAATTAAAGTTTCGTTAGAACGGAGCAAGAGGAACGTGACCCGACGGGATCAAAGCGATAAACGCACCATAGATTCAGAGGGGAGATATATCCAAAGGAGGGGGGGGGGGGGGCTAAGTCGGTGGGAGGGAAGGGGATGGATGAGGAGGGACGGGGAAAGAATGATATACGGAGGGTGGTCCTTAGTCGCCCCATTTTTCCTTCCATGCTCCCCGCACCATCCGTTTTCGGCGGCAACATATGGCACCATAGCATCGGCCTTGGTCACATTGATGGTTTCTGAGGGATGCTGATGACTCGAAGGGGGAGGGAGAGAAAGACACTCGAAGGGGGAGGGAGAGAAAGACACAAGGAAAAAAAGAAGATTGAAGAAAAGGGAATTCATTAAGACGTAGATTTCTTAATAGGAGGTCACAATTTGATCTCTGAGTCTTACCTGTCAATGACTTTTATATGAAAAAGGGACAAATGGTCAGCGTAGTAAGTTTCGTAGTAAAGCTAAGGAGGAAATGCCCTCTCCTAGACTTTTGTCTGGTGCATATTTTAAGTAGACGTAGAATTCTACACTTCTAAAGTGACAAGACATATATTACAGAAATCGACATTGTTCTAGATTTAGATAAAAGTTTATTAGCTACTGATTCCTGCTTATATTCTAAAACTCTGTCACTCAATAAGATACAACAAGCATACATCACACACACACACACACACACACACACATCACACACACACACACATATATATATATATATATATATATATATATATATATATTTGCATATGTATAAAATTAACATGTGCTCTTTTACGTAAAATGAAGCCGATCCAATGAAAAAGATGAAAATAGTCACTCCTTTGCCTTTAGAATCAAGTAAGAACCCATGCAGAAAACTTCCATGCCATGTACCTTTTATCGTATATGCAGGCGGTTCATTAACATGAAGTTGAACCCTTACACAGATGGAATGATTCACCTTTATTTGCACCTGCTTTCTCTCTTCTTGGTTACATAGGCTCTTCAGGGTCAATACCTCTTTCCAGCACTTTATAGGTGAACCTTACGGAACTTTCGTATTTTATGTGCTTTACCAATTTATAATCCCCCATTCTCTATATGTAATCGAACCACCTCAAAAGATTGATCAATATTTTCACTTATGTTAACATTTCACCACTTCATCACATCTCCACATTCCTCTCTACAAACACTTCATCCTTACAGCTTTTACCTTATCTCATCCATTCATATTCAAACTCCACACTTCACTTCCGTAAAGAACACTTAGCTCAACAATTCCTGTGTATATTCCAAATTAAGCTTCTACAGCAACACTTTTTCTCCTCCAAATTTTTTGCATATACTCCGCTACCATTGATGACTCACCTCTCCTCTCAGCATTTAATGAACCCGGGGATTTCGTTAAACCAGATATGGCAACGTATTTTGATTAACACTAGACCTCTTTCTCCTTTAACTTTATCTTCTCTAACTATCAGTAATGACTCATAAATCATTAGCTCAAAGTTCTCATAAAAGTAAACAACCCTCTTTTGATTGTTCTGATTTGTTAGGTCGATAATGACAAATACTCGCAATAAAATACTTCAATGATTATGTTAATTAAAATGGTAGGTGTATTAAAATGTGTATCTATTCATATATGTGTATTTAATCCTCTGAATATAAATAACGAGAAGGATACCTGTCCCCTTTTCTGCAAACGCAGACCACCCGAGAGTTTGCGTTTGTGCTTGTTTTCATGTGATGCACAATTAAAATAATATAGCATTTTATTTTGTAGAAGCTCTTTTCAATAACAAAAAATCTCTCCAACACCAGTTTTTTCATGGCCACATTTCGCCCTATTCAAAGCTTGTATTCCTAGCTCTTTAAAAGACTAGTTTTCTTTTGTGTGAACGCTTTCCTCCAATAATCGACACATGTGTTTCGCATTTTCCATTCGCAATTGGCGGTAAAAAATGATCTGTTGCAATATGTATCAAATGATTTCTCTTTTCATGTTATTTCTTAAATATAAGCCTGCGTTTAGGAAATGCAATACTCACTAGGGAAAACACTGGGATCAATTTTGCCTTTTTTCCGTGGAACACGTCGATGGCGAAAATAAGTCTTTGCCGCTCGTAACATTGCTAGCCTCCAAAATGCTAAGAATTTCACTTCTGGACTATACAACGATTCCAAAACATCTTTAGTCACCAATCATAATGTATTCCAAGTACAGTCACATATAATGACAGCCTATTCGAAGGAAGGATAAAAAAAGGGTGTTGACAATCTACCTTGTAAAAAAAAAGAGAGAATAATACAAACTTGCAACTGTCTCAAGCGGTCTGGTGTAAGATGTCTTATGAAAGAACACTGCGCTCTTTTATTTTACGCCAGAATAGTTAGACAAAGGCATTTTTCATATAAAAAAAATGCCATTTCATTCACTTTTTCACAATCTTAAAAATATATCGTGGTTGAAAAGATGATGCAACAATCCTGAAAGTCATGCCGGCAATTCCATGAATACACCTCTTGATTGGTGTAACGCTTGATAACTCGTAATCAATCAGCTAATCATATAAGCGGACACCAATATCATGGGAACAATGCCTTATGCATTACTTTCAAGCCCGTTTTTTAAGAATTTAACATAAAGCCCCTCGCCTAATCAATGTACTCTTTACTCATACTATACGGGGTTAGTTAGCCACATTCCGAATACTCTGAGGAATCTTTAACGTAAGTCATCAGTCTTCTTTGCTTTTCTTAATGTAAACTCAAATTCCCCGTATTAATTTGGCTTTCAGGGTCAACATCACCATCAGATGTTAAAATGATAAGGACTCTTCTGATATTTCAAATGCTCTTGTAGTCCTCAGTTGGAAGGCACTGGTAATTTTGGTTCCATCTGAGTTACACAAATCTTGTACACATTACCTGACAAATAACAGAATTGGTGAATATTCCCAGTAACCTAATTATGCCCAGTTGAATAAATATATACAATTATGCCATGCCTAAAACTTATCACAGTATCCAATATTTATTTTATGCTATACGTAGTTTTTCTGTTTCTAGCCTCTGCCCTCCAAAGTCAACAAGTATATCACACATTTTTTTCTGGTCCATGGATAATATATTTCTCACAAAATGAAAATTCGGTATTCCTCCTATTTTCCCTCCTGAAAAAATTTCATTTAAGAAACTCCAGTGTTTCCAAGCATACTACTTTCTCCCTCTTTATCTTACACCCTCACCTGTATTCTCTCCTTGTTAAGGTCGAAGGGTCCTGGCATCATGGAGGACTTGCGTGACATTTTGGGATTCAACCATACAAAAAAATATATATATGCATAATAAAATAAAATAAAAGCTCCGAAATTTCTTCGGCGCTATCGAATTTTCTGTATGAGCCGCAGTCCATGAACCTTTCAGCCGCGGGCCGTAGATGGCCTGCCCTATATAGTTGCCAGACGCACGATTATGGCTAAATTTATTCCTAAATGAAATAAAAACTACTACGGCTTAAAGCCTGCAATTTGGTATGTTTGTTGATTGGAGGGCAGATGATCAACACCAATTTGCAGCCCTCTAGCCTCAGTAGTTTTTAAGACCTGAGGGCAGACAAAAAAAAGTGCGGACGGACAAAAAACGCCATTTCAACAGTTTTGTTTTACAGAAAACTAGAACGCGAACTCTAAAGGAATACGCAGATGAGCTGATTCCCAAGCTTGGGCAGCTTTTTCACCTATTATTATGTATGTCTCTAGCATTTTACAGCAATATCTAAGACAGTGGACCCCTTCAAAAGCATTTCTCAAGTCTTTACTCTGAACCTGGCTTGTTTCTGGTCGCTGGTAAGATTACCTGCTTTTAAACAACATTACAAGGACCACTTCAACCTATCCTCTAGAGGTGCTGGGAACTCGAACTTGGACACTAAACTCAATAAATCAATCCTATTTAGACTTGTCATATTATCCCCTTTCGTCTTCGATAACTTGCAGCTCTTTTTTGTTCTTCCGCATTATCAAATTTCTTACTGCTATCACTTCGAGTGAACAAATTAATATCAGTCAACTTATTTAGTTTAGAGGTACTCTTTGTACATTAATCATCTAATTGACTTTTCTGTAGCCTAGTATGTAGTAAGTCTCTCGCTGTTAAAGAACTAACTTTGATTTTGACGTTTTTTTTTTCCCACGGACACATATCTACTTGATACAAAATAGGCAGGGTAAATACAGCCTTTCGGATGACAGTGGGGGAAACCAGTAAAGTAAATTTTTCCTTTTACGCCTCTTCTGAATGGAGCTGGACGGCCCCATCACTCCATTTATAGGCTCTCAGGGTAGTCAAAAGAGCCTCAAGAAGGCTTTTTGAAATAAGAGGGAAATCTGATAAGAATGCGATTGTGTCTGGGAAATACAAAGTCTAATTTCACCGTGAAACAACGAAAGCCTCCAGATGGGTATATATATATATATATATATATATATATATATATATATATATATATATATATATATATATATACATACATACATACATGCGTGCGTGTGCGTGTGTGCAAGCCAGCACGTGTTTCCCTAGCAGTCACAAACACAATACTCAAACAAACAGATTCTGAAAGAGATTGAAAACAAATACACAAGCGCCACACGCACATTACCAGACAAAGCAATCCCAGGTAACCAAGATACGCCAGAGAGCGGAACTTGAGGAAAAGATGGCTACGCATCCAGCACAGTTGTTGGCCCTTTAAAGCCTATATAGCGTGTCTGTGCGTATGTACAAAAATATCTGCGTCCTAATACGCGTACGCACGTATTGGGGTTGGAAGAGGGTTGCAAGGGGTTTGGGGGGGATGCCAGTGTTAGGGGTTTAAGGGCTTGGTCGTGGGTTGGACTGAGGCAGTGAGGTGAAATAAACACATTACACTGCGGGTCGGGGTTTTGTCGCCCGCCATATTTAATCCCTTAAGTTCCCACCCCACGCCGGGATCAGCGCGCGGAATTCAATTAAGTTTAAAATGAAGTTGAATAAAACGATGGTGGTGAAGGGATACAGGGACAGAGTTGTTAGGGGAGACAGATAGAGACTATGGACGGGAGGGGGGCGGAGGAGGGGGAGGGAGAGAGAGAGACAGACAGACGGACAGGCAGAGAGAGGGAGACAGAGGATTTCGTTAGTTATCAAAGTAAGAAAAAAAAGGGGATTTGAGAAAGTATAAGAAACCGGGGACGTATTTCCATAGCACTACTATACAAAGAAATCCACGTTACCAATGAGATAGGTAAATAATACGAGGATTCCATCTACATTCCTCACGTGACCCACTTGGTATTCTCACATATATATCTATATTTACCTATCACGTACGCTCACACGCGCGCTGCGCGCACACACACACACACACACACACACACACACACATATATATATATATATAATATCTATATATATATATATAATATATATATATATATTATATGCATCACATGTAATTTAATTATATACTACGATGATTCAGGAGAGAGAGAAGAGAGGAGAGAGAGGAGCGATAGAGAGAGAGAGGAAACAGAAAAAACAATGAAACTGAATGTGTCATTGACCCGAAAGATTTACTGATGATACAAATGGAACCCGTCTTTCGCGTGCACTCATCTGTACCGAGAGTTACAAATTGTACATTCCATCTTACTTCTAAATGAGGAAAAAAGGGCGTTATTTCTTTCCAAGATATTTCCTAGCAACGGGCAGTAGCACACTTCCCAATTTATGTTCTTGTATTTATGCATATGTGCGAGGTAATGGATTAGAAATATTATTCAAGTAATATATATTATATATAATTATATATATTATATATATAGTATATATATATATATATATATATATAATATATATATATATCGTAATTAATAATTTCTTAAAAAGAATTAATATTTAAAAAACTTGTTTTGAAATGGCTAGAGAGAGAGAGAGAGAGAGAGAGAGAGAGAGAGAGAGAGCAAAAAAAAATATTCCAATAATTCTTCAAGTAATAAAGTATCCCTCCCTATCATAAGAATTTATATCTAATGATATATAATATAAGAAGAAAAAAGAACCACATTAAGAAGAAAAGCTTATTTTTCCTATTCCTCCTCTTCTTCTTCTTCTTCTTCTTCTTCTTCTTCTTATGCACAGAACCCACCAAGGCCGAGCCCTACTTCTGCAGCCCAAAGAGGCATTTTGCTCATTCTTCCTACTTTCTCCAGCTACTTTTATTTTCTTTACATTTCAGCATTTTCTTTTTGGCCCTCTGAAAGTCTCTGTTTCCCTTTCCCTAGTTGCTCTTTTCACCAAGAGGTTTTCTAGTCACTTACTTAAAATTTGATAAGAAGCGAGGACTTTATTTCTTAGAAGCGTCACTACTCTATTTGGGAGATACAGGATCATTCCCAGGATCTAATTAATTAGGATAACATTCCAGGTGAAAGTTTTGAAATTTCAAACAGGAAGTATCCGAAGACGCTCTTCAATTGTAAAAGTAATTCCAATAATGTTTGACAAAGAGAGGCCAGGGCCTTCGTCAATTTCCTGTTTTGGATACCATGAGATTCATCGGAAAGCTACGTAAAAATAATATGAGCAACATCAGTTAGGAGGTCTCTCTCTCTCTCCCTTCTTTCTATATATATATATATATATATATATATATATATATATATATATATATATATATATACATATATATATAATATAATATATAATATATATATATATACACACACACACACACACACACACATATATATATATATATATAATATATATATATATATATACACATACATATAAATTTGTTGACCAACCCGACGCTGCCCAGGAAAACACTGGATGAAAACCGATAAACTCTCTTTCTCTCTCTTCTTTCCCACCGTTATCCCTACATTAATGGGTCGGTTGCCTGATGCGCCTTCTCCACTGCCTTCTATCAAAGGCATCATCCTCCACCAAACTCTCTTTCTCTCTCCTCCCAAACACCCTCTTCTCTCTATCTCACTCTCTCCCTTTCCTGTTAAGATTGTTGTTTCAGTTATATTGCCCAGCATTTTTGACATTTTATATTTTCGGTTATTTTTAAAGAGCATTGGGAGTGTCACTCTCCATCTCAGCGACCTTGAAAACTATAAATTAGACACTAATATTTGTCTTTTGCAGATATTTTTACATGACATCCACTTCCCATCCCTTCTCACCCACTCCCTTCCTATTGGGGCTGAACTTAGGAATGAAGGGAGTGTCACTATTCATCTCCGCTACTTTAAAAACTATGGATTAGACACTAATATCTGTCATTTTCAGCTATTTTTACTTTTCACCTTTGTCCTAGCCCCCTCCCCACAACCCCATCTTTGGTGACAGTGATGTCTCAACCTCACACTATTCTTTCCCAGATGTTCCTTTGGTGCCAGTGATGTCTCAACCCCACACTATTCTTTCCCAGATGCTCCTTTGGTGCCAGTGATGTCTCAACCCCACACTATTCTTTCCCAGATGCTCCTTTGGTGCCAGGGATGTCTCAACCCCACACTATTCTTTCCCAGATGCTCCTTTGGTGCCAGGGATGTCTCAACCCCACACTATTCTTTCCCAGATGCTCCTTTGGTGCCAGGGATGTCTCAACCCCACACTATTCTTTCCCAGATGCTAAGTTATATGTATACCAAGTTTGGTTGAAATTGCTCAATGCATATCGAAGTGTATGTGGTACATATACACACAATTACATCCATATATACATATGTATATATATATACATATATATGTGTATATATACATATGTATCCAATATATATGTATATATACATATGCATCCATATACATGTATATATACATATGCATCTATATATACGTATATATACATATGTATCCATATATACGTATACATATATATAATATATATATTATATATAATGAACGTTCATTTGCGTGAGTGTAACACGCATATACGTGAGAGTGTAATGTGAAGACAACCAAGCGCTAATATTCAAAACAATACAAATGAGCCGTAAACCTGATATCATTACAGCCAAATTCCGTTGCCTCAAAAATGGAAGGCTGCTAAAGTGAGTCAATCAATGACTAGAGATTCAGTACATGATTTTTACGAGCGACTCCTACGTGAAGGAAGACAATGGGCAATGAAAAGCAAGAATGTCTGAATTCCTGCAGATCCTCATGCAAGGCTAGCTTTTATTCTTAGTTATTGATTTTAGACAAGAACCGATTTCCATGATCTCTGATCAGGATTTCGTGACAATCCTTAATAAATGTGTCAGTTATTGGGATGTCCATTTTGTTCATTGTTTTTGGAAGCCTCAACGGGGTAACGTGAATTTAAGAGGACATTAGTACCCTTAAGAAGATCCTTCAAGTATAAGGTGCAGCATATTAGGTTAAGTATCGTGATCATTCCACAGATGATTTATTGATAATACTTGAAAGAAGAAATGGAACTGTGCTTATTTAAATAGGAGGGATTATTAATATCTTAAAATAACTAAGCTGACATTCGTGGCCTCAAAATAGGAATTTCAGCTATCTTTTCATCTCACTGTTAATGGCTATAAAATAGCTGCAAATTTCATGAAAACCAAAAGTGTAATAAAGAAATCCCCTCATTTTTTTTACATATGGCAAGGAAACTACCAGCAAACAAGGTAATATATAAAAAAAATCTTAATCATATTACATGAAAACAGGTTAAAAAAAAAAAGTATTCTATCATCAAGAAGGGAACATTGAAGCTATTGGAACATCCCAAGACCAACGGGACCTCCCACCTCTCCTCGCCCCCCACAACCACCCCTGCCCCTTGAAACGTGTCCACTGCTTTGTTAGGCCAGAACCAGCAGGGCTCCATGTAGAAGGCGGTGTAGGAAAAGCGTGTCGGTGAGAGAGTAAGATGTCCACAGCAGTGGCGGAAGGCAGGGGACAAATGTGTACCCGTCGGCGGGGTGGTCGCTACAGAGACTAATGATAGCAAGTCAGATGTTTTTATGTCCCCATGGAGGAGGAAGAGGAGGAGGAAGAGGAGGAGGAGGAGGAGGAGGAGGAGGGCGAGTAACATCCCTAAAACATGGTACCCTACTTTTCTCTGCATAATGAAGAGGTTGTTCCTGAAGGAGTTTATGACGATTCGAAAGCCGAGTTTGTAATTATCTGTTTCTATTACTCTTACATTCGTGATATATTTGCAAATTCAGTGAATAATGTCGATGGATGCTATATAATAACCTTACCCCAAAAACCTATTATTATTATTATTATTATTATTATTTTCCTACAACTGCTTTATTTTTTTGAATTAATGGGTCCTTCCCATATTCTCCCTGAACCTCCAACCCCCTCAACCCTTTCCCCCAACCCAACTCCAACCCTACCCCCACCACTGTTTTCCTTCTTTCACCATCAACCTCCTCCTCCTCCTCCTCCTACACCCCTTCCTCCTTCTCCTCGTCCACATCCTCCTCCTCTCTACTCTTAGCAAAGCCGTCACTCAGCATCCCCTTTGGCTCCATTAAAGGGACAAATCAGCTTCCTCTCTTTCAAGGAAGTTGGTGTGAAATTTGTATTTTGAACCGCTCGTGCCGGTGAGTTACGACTGCTTTATAAGGCCGCCGCCACCGCCGCCGCCACCACCTCCTCCCCTCCTCCTCCTCCTCCTCCTCCTCTGCTGGTGGCGTTTTCGCGTTTCACCTATAGGTTCTTCCGTTCTTTTTTTCAATGGTCATTCTTATTTATTTAATTATCTATCTATCATTTACTTATTTACTTAGTCATTTACTTATTTTTTACCTATTTGTTTACCTATGTATTCGTTTATCCATCTACTTGTTTACTCATCTATTTAGTTCCTTAAATACTTATCTATTTAGTTACCTACTTATTTATCTATCAATTTACTTATTTTCTATCTATGTAGTTACTTATTACTCACTTATTTCCTTATTCATCCCCTGTTTCAGTACAGACGTTTCCTTTATTTGTTTTCTCAACAAGTCAAAACTACCTATGCTTAAATTTAGGTAAATGTTTATTTTCAGAGTTGGTTTCACTCTCAAATGACGTCACGGAAAAACCAAGATATCTTGATGTTATATACATCGAATTCGTTACGAATGCTATGTCTTGAACATATCCCTTTAAAAATAACAGAGCAAACCATTCCAAGGACATTTATGATAAATGGTGACCTTATTCATAGTACCTAAACTCTGATCCAGCTTGTCAACTATCTTGAAATGTAAATGAATCTCCCCATACGATGTTATACTTTCTAAGTTTCGTTTCTCGGGAATAAAAATATTACTTGTTATTAATTGCTAATGGTTTTCAGTCACGGAAAATAAGGAACCCTCCTTCAGACTATAATTTAATTAAATTAATAAATTAAATGATACACGAAAATAAATACGTAGTCTTTAAATGAGCTTTTAAACAATGAGTTTCTTTATTGACTGCGAATTTCCAGATTGGATCATAAGTCTTTAGAACAGAAAAAAAATATTCTTCAGAAAAACAAGGTGAAACCTTATACGTATAAAACACATACGTATAACATACATATTTGTCAGCACTTACATGGCAGACTTCTAATGAAACTTTCGATACAATTTCCTTTAGCTAGACTGATTCACATAAATAATTATTTTACTCACCAATCATCAACCAAGCACAGCTTGCAACTAAGTAAGTGAATCGTGACACTGGTTAGCATGTTTTTGCCGACTCTAAGGTTAGCTAATTTTAGCATTTTCCTTATTTACTACACTAATCTAATATTAATCCAGTTTTTCTAGCAATATGAATGCAGCCAGTCACCTTAATCTACCGAAAGATACGAACTGTGGTAGTATTCAATTTACCAGAAAAAACTTTAAATAGTAACTCCTAATAAATTAACATCAAACACATGTGCCTTTGTAGGTATCGGTGCACACACACACTGCATGCTAAATAAGCCGTGTCTCCAGTATATCTGTATACACACACACACATATATATATACTATATATATCTAAATAAAATGTTTGTTTATATGTATGTATATAAATGGGTATGTTGTCGTTTCTAGAAAACTTCAATTTAAGGAGGAACAGGATAGCCAGGACAGGTATATTATATTACATATATATATCATATCTATCAATATATATATAATATATATCTATATATATATATATCTATATATATATATATTTCTATCTATAATATAATAATTTACTCACACGGGCAAGCACCGCTAAAAATATGACGCGCATCTGTTAACCTAAGCAGGAATTAAGGTACGATGTAGGTATATAGCTATACGAATGTGGTGGGTCACATCCAGGGGGGAAGAAGAGTATGGAGTTAGCTCTTACCATACATCCATCTCATATATATATATATATATATATATATATATATATATATATATATATATATATATACATATATATATATATATACATATATATATATATCATATACTATATATTATATATTATATATATATATATATATATATATATATATATATATATTATATAACTTCAAAGTGAATAACTTCATCATCAAATTAAAACTACCGGCAAAAAAGCCATATAAAAACTGAATATCAAATACTTATTAATAATAAATAATTCGAAAAGGTACTAATAAAACATCAATTGTTAATTTTACTCTTCGTTTGTCGGTTTTCTTTCAAGTTTTAATATTACCTACCTTTGCACTGTGCAATTTAGTTAATTCTAGAGTATATTTAAATTTTTTGTTATCATGTAACATTTTACTTCTATTTTACGCTCTACTGAATTTGTTTTTTATACTAATTTTTGAATCTTAATTATAAATGAAAATCTTATAGGATTTTTAGAGAGCTTTATAATTTTTGGTTGTTAATTTCAGCTAAATGATGAGGTTCTTAACTCGAAAGATCGTAATATAAAATTTTCTATGAACCCATGGCAATATATGAGCAGTCAAAAACTGTATTTATTAACTTGTCGTATGCCACTATCATTAGCTTGGTTTCATGCCATATTTCTAGAAGTAACTGTAAGATTCTCTCACTAAAAGAACCCCAACGTTACTAGTTTCCATATTACTGGTATTGTTAAATCCTTTGTGTTGTGGCTAAATTTAAGATACCGTTCGTCCTTACGCCATTAATAACTTTAAATAACGCATTTACAAACATCTTCGCACTTATAATTGACAGGCTAATGACAGCTGTGGTTTTAATAACCTTTCCTAGTCTACTCTTATCTAATAATCCTGCTTAGGACTTTTACTGTAATCAGAGTATTCGATATATCAACGGTTGAACTATCAATCCTCGATCATACTTTTGCTGACAAACTTTCCACCAAAAATTCAGTTTGTGGCGATCTTATCTCATCTAACCATTCTATACCCATCATATTTACCAAAACCCTATACCTTCCACCCTTCTCACTTTGATTCTATAGCCAGTTACATCACAAACTGGCAACATTGCCCCCCCCCCCCCCCCACACACACACTTCAGGATGACGTTTCTGGAAATATGACACATTTGGGTAAACGGCATGAGGTGACCACCTATGGCTTATTGATGATATGGAGATTATTCAAATTCATTAATCTCGAAGTAATAGTATGATTAATAACGATCCGGTCAATTAAATACACATTCATCACGGGCTATCAGTGGAGGTGCCTATCTATCTATCTATCCGAAAGGCGGGATCCGAATGGGCTCCAGGTTCCGCTCAAGTCGAGCTGGTTGGTGGTCTTCTGCATAAATATTCTCGCGACCTTCCAATTTCCATTCACTCAACTTCTGCTCAGAGAATTTATTTACCGCTCGAGACTGTTCTAGTCGGTTTCATTTTTCTCTCCCTCAATATTTTACGGATATCTAAAAGTCCACCTTTTGAAGGTATATTGCGACCGGAAAGGATATTCTGCAATACTAAAATCGCACGAAATTGCAAAGATCCAGAAACGGCGACGTATTTGTTTTTACCTCGAATATAGTACAACGAATGCTTATTTACAATAAAGGGTCACTTTTTTTTCTTTTTAATATAAATGTTCTTTTCATGAAATTGTCATCTCAAATCAAAACGAAAGAAACATTTAAATGCATCAAAGCAGGATTTAAAGGTGAAGAGCCGACACAAAATCAATGTTAGGATTAAACATTAGAATCTAGGTTTCTAAATAATTGCCCGAAGAAGCTGATTTACATAAAACGCACAAACAAAGCTTAATGTAGAGAGATACACTAGACATAAATCCGACACACCACTCGTACGTTGTTAACCATCAAACTAGACTTTCGATAATAATATTTACCATTTACTAACATTAGTCAATAGAACTCTCAATGTAGGGATCCTTTAAGATCGAAAGATATTGGAGTTTAAATTATTTCTAAGAATCTTGATACCAAGTTCTACATTTGAATCTTTTAAAAAATAATGAAACCTCTTGCCAAACTGGATGGTGGATATATTGAAATTAGGTAACCTAGAAGGAATAAAATCTAGAAAGTAAAAACAAGGTACGGCAGTCGACATCTTAAGAAATTACTTGCAAAAATATAGAGAACTGACAAAACGGCTTTGTTTGTTAATTTACCGACGGTTGCATGCAAACCGTAAACAGATCGAATTCCTCGAGAAAAAGAAAAAAAAAATCACTGCTGCCACAAAAGAAAAAAAAAATCCTCAAGACGATATCGACATCAGGGCTTAGTGCTCGAGAGTTACTGGAAATCTTTAGGATGAGAGCAGAAAAAGATAGAAGCACAGAAGTACCACGCTTTTTATGGAAGTCTCAGCTGGAACAAGTATCCACACTCTATGAAGATACATGCAAAGAAGAGAGACTTTAGGTATTTCTACGAACTTCTATGAAAGAGAAATGTCCTCTTTATTATGTTGTTCCTACTTCATGCAAAAGGATTTGTCACTGTACCTTGGTCGAAATGTAAAGGTGATCACAACTTATAAAAAGTCTTACAGCCAAAATAAACTACTGTATCAAAGCCTGAAAAAGAAAGTAGCTACAATTCTGTTTATCACCGACTTCATATCATTCATAGCCTAAGTTTGTCAAATTTGCGACTCAACAGTATATCTTATTGACAGAATTTTGAAAATCAGCAGCCTTCGTAAAATTTTTCGATTGTGGATATATTTTGTTCCAAATCAAACAGCAGGACCACAATAAAACTGAATTCACGGGATGAATATTCCAAATAACTTTGTAAAGATTCAATTAGGTCACAAATAATTTCAAAGCACATCTGCATTCAGCTTTAAGTAATACATAAACACTCACTCAAAAAACATAAGTATATAGATTTATATACACACAAATATATATATATATATATATATATATATATATATATATATATATATATACATATTAAATATATATATTTGCATAAAATTATTTTTATACAAGACATTGATATATTTCATTACAAGCATTCATGAATCTATCAAGTAAAAGCACCCATCTATTCAAATTCAGAAATATGTAAAAGATTCTTTATTTTCCAAGTAGGTTCAATGCTCGTTTAGTGTTCCTCCAATATTAAATAATTAAACGAAAACTAAATAAATAGATAGATAAATAAAGGAATAAATAAATAAAATGGGGAAAACGATAAATAGTATGACGTTTTCCCGTAGACTATTTCGGTCTGCAGTCAGTGATTTTCTTCTTTTTCATTTTATGTAAAGGTTAACCCCGCCCCCAATATCATAAAGAACACCTGAAAGCATATTAGAGTGAGGCATTTTCATGCTGCACATATATAATCTCCAGCAACATAAAGGAAAGCAATGGTACTTTAGTCAATAAAATCAGTAATTATACGAAATAAAACTCCACCAACTTGACATTCTCAAGTTACTTTAAATATTTGTATAAAAAATATTAAAAGTGAATCACATCACACAATAACCTTGAAGGTGACGTATTATCCCAACTCATCTCGACATTTTAATTATATATAAAAAAGATCGATCCATATTAATGAAACAAAATATCTGAGGATTCTCGTATCAGATACTGAGCGGATGTTTTGGATGACCAACATCAGGACTCGCATCTATAGTCAAGGGAGACCGACTCTAGTAGACTAAGGACGTGGATTACGTGATAACGACGAAAATCTACGAAAAGCTTCGAAAATGGAGTAGTTTTACTTGATATGATTATTTCACCAAACTACGGCAAAAGCATCACCAGCAACCAGGTCTCGGATCGAGCGAATCTACCCATGATAGGCGGAAATGAACTGGTCACAACCAACCAGAAGTTCACAAATCAAATACATCGGCCTATAAGAAGTATGATAGAATATCAAATCATATCGGTTACGGACATATCTGTAGTCCTCAAAAAATAAAAAGGACTACAGATATGAGACAAAAAGATAGAGAATATAAAGTGCGAATAAAAAATAATAAACAGATCGAACTAAGAAAATAAAGAAATAACAAACCCGAAATATGCAACAATACAATAATAAACCAATTGACAATGTAAATAAAAAAATATTAATAATACATTATGAAACAAAAGACAGATCGAAAAAAAGAGACAAGAAAAACGTCAAGAAGACAATGACGCTAAAACAAAGACACAAGGCAATTAAACAAAGCAGACAAACAGACGTCAGACGTATAGACACACACAGAAAAGAGACAAGAAAAAGAATGCTGAGAAGGATGTAGGGCTTCGGATGACGGGGTGATCCTATAACCAACAAACCCCCATCCCCACTCTCTTCCCCTCTCCTTCTTACACCTTAGACAAGCAGCATCCTTCTTATAAAGTATACTTGCGTACGTACACACACGCGCGCGCACGCGCACACATAACCTCGACCGCATGGCTTCGCAATTTCTCCTATAAATGGATTCAAAGTTAACCTTGTGACTCCTTTTGTACAGCCTGGATGACGCCCCACGTGCTGGGACGACTCGTGTGCAAGTGGCAGACCTGGACGCTTCGTCAATCGGTAAAAGAATCAAACGGATTCGCCTTATTTTGAGGCGAAAACTACTTTGACGACGCTTTCATGAGAGAGAGAGAGAGAGAGAGAGAGAGAGAGAGAGAGAGAGAGAGAGAAATGTAATAAAGAAGCACTGAAGGCAAATGTAATAAAAAACCAGTGGATTAAGAAGAAGAAGAAGAAGAAGAGAGAGAGAGAGAGAGAGAGAGAGAGAGAGAGAGAGAGAGAGAGGTAAATGTAATAAAAATGCAGTGGCCTGAGAAGAAGACGAAAAAGAAGAAAAAGAAGAGGAAGAAGAGAGAGAGAGAGAGAGAGAGAGAGAGAGAGAGAGAGAGAGAGAGAGAGAGAGAGGGTAAATATAATAAAGAAGCACTGGAGGCTTGGAGGCAAATATAATAAAAAAGCAGAAGAACAAGAAGAAGAAGAAGAAGAAGAAGAAGAAGAAGAGAGAGACAGAGAGAAACAAATGTAATTAAGAAGCCGTGGATGCAGAGAGAGAGAGAGAGAGAGAGAGAGAGAGAGAGAGAGAGAGAGAGAGAGAGAGACGTAAGCAAAGTCACAATAAGATGTCTAATTTCATACAAACGAGCAAAAAGACGCATTAATATGAAAGGAGAACTCATAAAAAGTGCAAAGGGAATTTTCGGAAGGTATTTATGACGCAAAGTGAGATCTCTCATGTGATGCCTATCTTCCCCGTGCAGGGAAGGGCGTCTTCACACTGATCGCTATTCATTTGCCGAGAGGTCATTCAAGAAACTCTCGGTGACATATTTACGAGAGCGCGGAAGGTTATGTGTCGAGCACTGCTTGTAATTAGTCGAGAATCTATGCAGTTAAAAAAAAATGCATATGCAAATGAGACTTTGTTACCTAGACTATAATGGTCGTATTGGTCGAATGCGTGCATGCACGGAAGGCATAGGCGCGTTGGTTTTTTTTCTTAGCCGAAAATAAAAAGTTTTTTTTTCGCCTTTTTCTATATAAAAAAAAAAAGTCTAAAAATTCGTTTTAAATAAAAATTCCCGAAAAAATATATGTAGTATTTCGTGAGTAGGCAGTAACCGTGAGAGAGAGAGAGAGAGAGAGAGAGAGAGAGAGAGAGAGAGAGAGAGAGAGCACCCCGCGTCACCAATAAACCAGGGCATCAAGGGGCGGCTCGGGTGCTCGCCCTGAAACCGTATCGTGTTTGCATAAATTTACATAGGCCGACAAAATCCGGCAGAGGCACTTCCGGCGGGCAAAGATTGGCGCGACGTTTGTGTAAGGTTGGGGAAAAGGGGAATTCGGGACGGGGTACTGATCTAGGGGAAGCGGAAAGGGGAGACATAGAGGAAAATAGGATGAAGGGGAAGGGGAAAAAGGGAAGACTGAAAATCCGTCCAAATCATTCGCCTTAAAAAGAAAAAAAATGGGAAGGTGTACTTGAAAGTTCAAGAAAAAAAAAAAAAAGGTGGGAGAAGGTGTACTTGCAAGATTCCCCACACCCCCGGACGAGTAGGGGGATAAAGGGCGACAAAATGATTAAATCTAGTTATGACTTCCTCGCGATTTGCGCGAAATAAACACAGAGCCTAATTATCATTTTCTTTGACGATCAGAAGTGAAAACGAAAAAAATAAAAAAAATAAAAAAATACACACATCGGGGATGAAAAAATAAAAACTGGTTTATCCCGAGGGGTATCTGGAAAAGATGAAACGGAAGTCTCATAAAAATGGCTGCAAAAGAAAACCTTGGCTTTAAAAACTCGGCAGGAGCTATACCCGAGACGAGGTGGAAATCTGGAAAAAGGGAGACATAGGGAACGAACGGTTCGCATTCACTGAGAGGAGGATCTCTCTCTCTCTCTCTCTCGCTCTCTCTACTCTCTCTCTCTCTCTCTCTCTCTCTCTCATATATATATATATATAGATATATATATATCTCTCTATATATATAATATATATATATATATATATAATATATATATATATATATATATATATATATATAGATAATAATTGCGAAACAATAGGGTTTGAAAATCATCATAAAAAGTCGTCGAGCATCCGACTTCCAATTGGTGACACGCGGAAAAGACCTATTATTTTATATCCCTGCCATTCAAATTCTGGTTGATAAAAGGAGAAGCAGGCCTGTTGAATTTAATTTCACTTCCTATCTTAGTCATGTTATATACACATTTTTACAGATGACCAATTTACCAAATACTGCTCTTTGCTTACTATAGCTCCAGCTTTCATATTCACCTGTATATGCCATGAATTAAATACAAACATTAATTCTTTTTATATTATCACTGTTGTTTTTAATCTTCATTATAAGCTATAATTACCTGTTGTTTTTAATCTTCATTATAAGCTATAACTAGCGATTTAATACTGCAAAGGTACATTGCATTTTAGTTGTAAAACAATATTACTTTTTATCATCAGGACATCAAAGGAGTTACAGGGCTTCCGTTATTTTTTTTTATTTTTTTTGTACCGCATCACAACGAACTGAATAAGTAATTCCCTCTCACAAGAAAAAGAAAATCTTTCCATACTACGTAAGCTATTACAAGCTGCATCATAACGTATACCTGCCGCAAGTAACAACGGCTGTATCCATTTAAATACTGCAACAGGTTATTGATGTTGTTCCTTTATGCTTGAGCCACTTACATATCACAAAACTGAATGGAAGAGCCCCGCATATTATTCTCTTTCTGTCTTAGAAAGTTTTGTTCAGATAATACTTTCGCGAATGATGATTATTCAAGGCCATCTCGAGTCATTTAACACCACTCATGTTTATTATCCCTAAATATCTGATTATCCCTCTAACTCCTCTTTAAGATGTATCCAACTGTAATTTCAAGTGCAATGCTTCATCCAATACTCCATATGCCCAAAGACCCCGAAACGCTTTGCAACTTCATGAACACCGAGCGACCTGTGACATCTTTATTCAGTTGAACAAACAAAATGAGCATTAAGAATAAGACCAGTTATACAACACCACTCTCCATTTCATTGATCCTTTCTGCTCTTCTTCAAGAGATTGTGATAAGTTTCACTTATCGAGTAATAAATTGGAGAAATATGCTACTCTTCCTTTACTAGCTTACTATGATTAACGAACTACAAAGTAGTTTTTCGCTAGAAATATACTGATTGTTTGTTTGTTGTTTTTACGTTGCATGGAACCAGTGGTTATTCAGCAACGGGAACAACGGCGTTACGTGACTTCCGAACCACGTCGAGAGTGAACTTCTATCACCAGAAATACACATCTCTGACTCCTCACTGGAATGCCCGAGAATTGAATTCCCGGCCACCTCGGTGGCAGGCCAAGACCTTACCGATCACGCCACTGAGGCGCTCAGAAATATACTGATAGTTAACCATTGTATATCTGGATTTTTAATCCACTATTAGTTGGTCACACTGTCCTCTGCAACACTAACATACTGTAAATTTATTTCTATATAATAAAACACATTGTGTATTGTCATATACATGCTTTCATGCTTTCCTTGTGTAATGACAGTCTACGGATAATGCTTTCCGTCCCACTGGCGCTTATAAAAGTGAGAAGAAAGAAAGTCCCTCAATCCCAGCTTAGTGACGGAACTAAATACCGCCCCAAGGGCTGAACTACCCATCTCGTACCCTGTCTCGTATTTCCATAGTTTCTGAGTTTATGGGCACACTAAAACAACCGACTAAGAACGATATATATGTGCTTTTCATTTCATGACCTCAAAGGTTATAATACCATCAACATCTCACCGTCCGAGTTTGCCATTGGGGCTTAAATAAAACGATTCTACTGGACTTGACTGTATCGAAAATGTAACCGTATTAATAATGCTCTGAATTTCTAAAGAAAAAAAAAATATATATACATACATATATATATATATATATATATATATATATATATATATATATCTATATATATATATATATATATATATATATATTGGAATTATAGCTGTAGGGCAAATGTAGCAGCATTAACGGTGCCCAGAATCAGGGAAAAGCAAATAATTGGAAATCTCAAGAAAGGAGAGAGAGAGAGAGAGAGAGAGAGAGAGAGAGAGAGAGAGAGAGAGAGAGAGAGGGGGGGGGTAAGTATCAACTATACCTTATTTACCTTCCTAATATCACTGTCTACTTGACTCATTAACAGCAGCTCGGCATGGAACCACTCGGGATTCGAACTAAGGTTTTCGCAAGAAAGGTTAAGCATTCTCTCCACGCACCCGATTCCCACTGTGGGGGTTCTCGAGTGAGTCAATGCTCGTTGGTATTCTCGCTGTAGAATGACGCAATTATATTTATAGTCGATTCATGAGGCGAACTCGCTATCTGGCTGGGTGGGTGGGTGGGTGGGGGAGGATGGAGGGGCCGTCATAAAGATTGTATTTGCGACTGCTTATGACACTAACAGCTTTCGCGCCATTCAAAATAAGCACAAACATCGCCACAGCGCACGAAAGTAAGGATGAATCAGTGAGCCGCTGCAAAGGCTTCTCCATACTAATATCTCTAGCTAATTAATTCCCCGCATCATGTTTTAAGTTGACAGCTACCAATGAAATGCAGATTTTAGAGCGTCTCGTTCAAAGACCGCAATTTACAGTCAAAATTCACTCCTGACTTTGGTTAATCAGAGTCCGTGAAAATATTTCAATTCATTTCCGTTGTAAGCAGTAAATGGTGTAGATACACACATACATATCTATCTATGTATACATACATATATAAATATATATATATATATATATATATATATATATATAAAAAATCATACATAGACACACTCGCATACACACATTATATATATATATTAATATATATATATATATATATATATATATATATATATAAATATACGTATATATGAATTAAACCTCCCATCATGTAGGATAGAACAATCCAGAGAAAACTATTCGTTTTAAAAGTACCAATTATACTTGAAAAAGAAAAAAAAAACGTACCTACGTGGATACTCCACAATACTTTCGTTTGTATTCCGAACGTATTACCAAAAGCATAAAATATGTGTACAGTACACTTTGTCACACACAGCGACACAGACCTCAAAAAAAGAGAAAAAAAAAGTCTAAGAATAGAAGTCCTTTGTTCGACTGGAGCGAAATAACAATCAGTCATTGCAGCAGCGACAGCAGCAGCAGCAGCAGCAAGCACACGAAGCAACAAAGAAATCGGGGACACCGCATTTTGCTTTCTGGATACAAGCCGCCGCGCGTCTTCTTCCTTATTTTAACCATTGGACGTTTTAACATGCAAAACGCTTCCTTGGGGCTGCGAGGCGAATCTAAATAGCGGGGACTTTGAGAACGATACAAAAGAGAGAGAGAGAGAGAGGATGAGGATGAGAGAGGAGGAGATGAGGATCGAGAGGAGAGAAGCGAGAGAGAGAGAGAGAGATGAGGAGAGGAGGGAGGAGGAGAGAGAGGAAGAGAAGGGGGGGGACAGAAGAGAAAGGGCGGTTATAATAATGCAAATTACACACTGCAATCAACGACTGTTAAAAGTGAGATGAAAATATAGTCATTAAAGTCAGTTATTTTCAAATGCATAAACTGCTGGCTGCAGTGATTAAGCTCAGTGAGTGGTGTGATGCAGGTGACAGCATAATGTCGAACTTATTAAAAAAGAAAAAAAATGAAGGTACACAAAAGCAAGGAACTTTTATAAGGAGACAGACACGACCAAACTGGGAGAATGAAAATAAAATTGACCATCTATTTTTACATTTACTTTTAAATTTAAAATAACCAAAATATTATCGCAATAGAAACGCACTCCCTCTCTCTCTCTCTCTCTCTCTCTCTCTCTCTCTACTCTCTCTTCTCTCTCTCTATATATATATATTATATATAATTATATAATATATAATATATATATATATTCTTACACACACATAAATCCATACATACACACACACACGCACACACACACACACACACACACACATATATATATATATATATATATATATATATATAATATATTCAATAGTAATATAAAATATTACAAATCTAAACATACACCTGCTTCCCAGTTACTTTTAAAATATCCATTACACACAACCATCCAGTTCATATCTACATATATCATAGAAGGAAAAGTGAGAAAAGGGGTTGGAAGAAGGAATGACGGGGAGGGGGGGGGGGGGGCAAAGGGAAGGGGGAAGGGGCATGTCATAAGGAGCATGCAACCTAGAACACCAAAGTGCCACTCTCCTTCCCGCATGCCCCCCCCCCACCCTCTCTCCTCTTGTCCTCCAATCCATCCATCTCTCTCTCTCTCTCTCTCACTCTCTCCCTCTCTCTCTCTCTCTCTCTCTCTCTCCTAAGCGGATACCATCGGCAAAGCCTTTCAAATATTTGCCAAATCCAAAGAATGGAACACGTCACCGAATTTTTGTTTTTGGGGGAGAGAGGTTTTTGTTTAGCCTTTTTGGCAGAGAGCGCTTTCGCAAAGCGGCGGCACCAACAACGCCATGCCTATGCGATTATTTTCCCTGTAACTGGTATTTTGTTCTCCAGCGATATACAGTAGCATTCCCGAAGGCCATAAGCTCCCTTGGGTATCAAACACAGGATTGCGTTGGGGGAAATTTTTTTCGGCTTTGGATATGCGCTAGCTGCTTTTTCCCATTCTTTTTTTATTTTTATTTTATTTTTTTTTTAGGTATTTCGATAAGTTTCATTAGCATTCTTTACTGGCCTCGTCGTATTTCACTTTCATAGATGAATTTTTAGTTATAACCATTTATCTATCTCACTAGGACTCGGTCTAGCTGGTACCACTTAGGCGGCCATGCATCGCATGTGTGCAAACACACACACATGTATGTATGTATGTATATATGTATGTATTATTAAATGCAATTAGGAGTTCCCCATGTTTTGCGAGAATTAACAAAGCCTATTTATAATTATTTTTGACGGACGGGAGGCAGAAAAAAAAAAAAAACTCACGTGCACAGACATAAACACAAACACACACCGAGGATAAATCGAAAACTGGTATATCCCGAGGATATATAGAAAGGATGAAAACGGGTAATATATAATATATGTATATATATATATATATATATATATAATATTATATCTATATATAATAATATTATATATATATATATATATAAATATTGGAGTAAATCACACAACTATCCTGTAGATTAAGAAGTAATAGTATAGAAGAAAAAACTGCCTCGTTCATCCTATACAATTTTTTTTTTATATAAAAATCACAATTTCAATTTCATATATGTATGTATATATATATATACATATATATATATATATATATATATATATATATATATATATATATGTGTGTGTGTGTGTGTGTGTGTGTGTGTGTGTGTGTGTGTGTGTGTGTGTGTGCTTGGTTATAGGCTACTTAGAAATTGACAGAGAAAGTATGAGAGCAAATAAATGGTCAATGAAATTGGTACGTATTCAGTTAATAAACGTAATCTACATATATCTTAAAAATCGTTCTTGATGTATAATATTTGGAGGAGTTACCTACTATCATAAAATATTCAGAAAAATCTTGAGTCTTAAATCCAGTCTCAACTTATGTACCTCAATCCCGTCCTGGTAGTTCGTCATAGCTCCAGCTAAAAAAAAAAAAAAAAAAAAAAATCTGTAGCTTTCCATCGTTTAATAAATTGAATTACTTTAATATGGGTAATGTCACGGGATGACGAATGGCAGTCTGATTCCACAGCAAAATCAGGAATGGTTACAAGAACTCTTAAGGCTAGAGTTATGAATCTGCAGAATGCAAATTGCGAATTCTTTCAATAAGAGGGCCCCCTCTGCAAAATCAGGAGAGGTACAAGCTTTTCGTGGGAGAGCTTCCCATAAACGAGAGCGCAAACAAGTGTATATTATATATCCCCAAATAATTTAATAATATCGCAAGAATATACTTTCTTCCATCACAAAAATGATACAGATCTGAGGGAAGTCTTATAATTAATTCACTGTCAAAACTACAGAGCGTCCTAGGAAAGAGAACAAAATCAATGATGGGAAAGCAAAATCCAATTACAAAAACCAGACAGGTACAAGACACCTGTTGTTTACCATATGATAGTCTGGGGCGACAATAACCTCTGGCA
Organism: Macrobrachium nipponense; assembly: GCF_015104395.2. Classification (NCBI taxonomy): domain Eukaryota; kingdom Metazoa; phylum Arthropoda; class Malacostraca; order Decapoda; family Palaemonidae; genus Macrobrachium; species Macrobrachium nipponense. The sequence goes on from NC_087212.1 coordinate 37,545,452, forward strand.
GACAACATATACGTCATAAGGACAAACATACACACACGCACACGCTCACATACAAAACCTTCATGTTTGAAGCGAACAAATAATATGGATAAGGCATTAACAATAAAGTGAACTGGATTTTCCGATGGAAAATTGAAGAGTAAATGAGTCAATCTGAACAATAATGTTCTATTTGAACGATGCACGTTATCATCACGAATATGCTTATTTATGAACAATGGAACACATTTCCGTCCGGTGTACCTTGAACATCAACTAGGGGAGGAAGTGGCCCTTTCAAAATATTGAAAACAGAAAAGAAAACATTTGGAGGAAGTAAACACTACAATAAATTACATAAATGAAATAGGTACTCTTAAATATGCACGAACCGCATGAAAATCTCGAAGGCATTTACCAACAAGACTTGGCCACGGCAATGTAATAGTTCACCATCTCTCTCTACACAGACGGCTGAACAATCAATAGAGAGTTATCTAAACACATAACATGACCAAAGAGATAAGTTTTGGTGGCATTGAAATATCAGAAAATAAATAAATAAATAAATAAATAAATAAATAAATAAATAAATAAATAAATAAATAAATAAATAAATAAATAAAAATAAAAAATCTGTCACCTGAAAGACTTTTCTTTTTACTTTTTCCTTTTGATTGCTAATTGTTACATTCGTAGCATACAAAGTAAGTTACATAAGTAACCACAAATTTCACAAAAGATATAAAAAAAGACTGACAGTGTTGTATGACCAAATCATATTGTTCTTCAAAACTCTATTTTAGAATATTCCTAATCAAGTAAATTTTCAATATTCTTATTAAGCTCTTAGTCGGGTACACTCAAAATATTCTTATTCACCTAATTCAGAAAATTCTTTTTAAATAAAAATAAAAATATTTCTATTCAGCTAATTTAGAATAATCTTCCTCGAGTCTATTCAAACTATTGTTATTCACCTAATTCAGAACATTTCTATCCAGGTAAATCAAAAACAATCCTATTCAGGTAAATTAAGACTATTTCTAGTTAGGTAAATTCAGAACACCCACATTCACCTAACTCAAAAACATTCTGACTCAAGCTAATTCAGGACATTCCTATATAGATATATTAATAAATTTCATATTCGGGAAAAATTCAGGTAAATTTGGACTGTTCTTGTTAAGTCAAGTAACACATATTTGGGGAAAAAAATCGGCATACAATTATAACGACAAACGCAAGTATTCTATAATAAAACCGACTCTACAGAATTCTTTGGAGTGGAAGTACAGTGAGATGTTGATAATGTCCATTGTTAATTCCATACCATTAAAATATCCTGTTAACCTGTCAATGTTATTATTTTCGACGTTCTATTTTCAGGGAAACGGTCGAATTGGATCTTTTTTTATTGTTGAGTTATTTCAAAATCATCCTATATAAGAATTTACATAGACAACATAATTATGCAAAGAAAAATTAAGTAAATTAGTCTGGTTAAGGCGTACCACGCACAAAGGTCTCGTGAAATAACATAATCTTAAAACTTCAAACTTCAAAAAGGAAAAGAAAGCAATTACGAGTTAAGATAAACTGAAAAGTACAAGTTCTCAGAAGGCATTTACAGCAGGTGTTCCACAAATGAGAGACAGCGGTTTCTTTATAGCAAACGTGTGCACGTGTGAGTGCTATACTAATATATATATATATATATATATATATATATATATATATATATATATATATATATATATATATATATATATATATCAGATGACGTGTACCTATTAGCGAGACCCTTGAATCGATCTCACTTACACCTTTGGAACTTGGAATAATTCCTAAAATTAGAACTTGTAGTTCTTAAGTTAGGCAATAAGTACACATTAATAAGCGAGAAAATGAAGCTTCGTGGGTAGAGAATGGAAATACCAAAACACGAAGCTGCAGACGACGGAATTCATCCCGGAAATAACAAAGCGTTTAATAGGCTTCCAATCTACTCGACATGTATAGAACGCCCACTTTGTGTGAATCCAGGATAAAATAACAGTTACTGTATGTTAAGAAATGGAAAAATTAAATCGTCACGATATACACATCTTTGTGGAAAGCATTTCACCAAGTATTGTATAATCTTTCAGTAGAGTTTATGTCTATAATCTTTCATGCGAGTTCATTTCTGTTATCAGTAACAATCTCAGTAAGGAAACTGTTACAGATATACTACTATAAGTTGGAAAATACATTATTTGGTTGCTTGTTTTCGTACACGTGTTGGCCATAAATCTTAGAAAGTGAAAGGACAATTTAATTTTATTGTCACGAAGGAAGAAAGCAAAATAGTCGCATTATATAGACGACTTCAATGCATTTGTAGAGAGAATAACCCTCCAACTTCCCGATTTTTTTTCGCATACGTGAATCTGAGTAATATTTGAATTAAAGCCTGTCATACTAGTTTTTCAAAGTCGAATTATATATAAATAAATTACGCAGCTCCCAGACATAACTGATATTTAGAGTCGACTATATCGAAATATTCATTCAATCTGTCCATCCGTCGACTGGAACTAGGATGGTTAAATGGGAAGGGGAAAATACGTAGAGTTGAGAATTGCTAAGGCATCATAGATCATTTGACAAAATCACTTCACGGAATAACTGTATTCAGGGTATATTAAGACTGTATTCATAGGTATAAAATTCTAGACTTATTTGCAAAATCAGTTCACGCTAATGTCAATAATTAAATACCAACTATTGAGCCATGTATATTTGAACCTGCACCCACACTATATAATATATATATTATATATATATATATATATATATATATATATATATATATATATATATATATAATATATATATATATATATATATATATATATATATATATATATAAACACAGAAACATACACACACGCACACACATACAAACTTGAACCATGATATCTTCGTGATCCATAGCCATCAAAGAGAAGAGCATAAATGTTCTAAATTTGACTTATTGATTTTGTTTTACTTATTTAAATTTTCTTCATGACAGTGACAAATAACATTAATTCTAGTCATGTATGAATAAGTACATTCGTGGACTAACGGAACTTTCAGCATCAGACTATAAAATCTTTCCTGAGAGATTTCACTGTCTGCAGTTTCTACGTCCACCTATATGTTTTATTAAACGTGGTTTTTGCTTTATGAATTATGACCAGATTACCCTTCGCTGTCATTTTCCTACGGTCAAGATCAGCTATACTACAGTATGCTGCTTCAATATTAAGTCACACAAACACTAGGCTTAATTCTCAAGGAATTTATAAACTTTGAAGAGTTTTTAGAGAGTCACTGCACCAGTGAGAATTGATGGCCCGTGAGTTATCATCTCTTAACCTTCATTTCAAAACAATATTTAGATTGCGATGAATACTGCAACTGTCTTATCTAAAAAAACTGGGACAGGTTCTTTGCAAGATGGAATGAGGTGTCGAAAAATACAATGAAAATATACA